>NW_024374701.1:730179-938568 GCF_014805655.1 Passer montanus
CCCGGGCCCCCGGCCCCCCCCGGCCCCCGGCAGGTGAGCGCGGCCCCCGCGGGGACAGCCGCGTCCTCTGCGGCGACGAGGTGAGGGACGCCCGGTCCCTGGCGGGGATGGGGTGCGGGATGCCCGGGGTCCCTTGCCGGGATGGGGTGCGGGATGCCCGGGTCCCTTGCGGGGATGGGGGGACGCGGGGGGGTTGCAGTGCAAGGACCGGGCAGTAAGGCATGGCTTCGCACCCCCCGGCAGGACACGGTGTCCCCTGATCCCTTCTGCAAGCCAGGGAGGTTGGGGGGGTATATGACCTTCACCCCCTCCGTGTGTCCAGTGGGGTGCCGGGGACAGGGACACCCCTTCTGCAATGCTGCCGCACTCCCGGGCTTGTGCCTCAGTTTCCCCATCTACAAATAAGGGGGTGAACTTGCGCTGTCCCTGTCATGGCTGTCCCCCTGCCCAAATAAACACCTTACCCCATCACTGAACCCCCTCCTTCCAGCCGTGTCACCCCAGCTTCCCCCTTGCTGCCCCCCCATCTCCCCACTTTCCTATCCCCTCTGGCTCCAAGTCTCTTCCCCACCACAGGCAGCTGAAATTCCCCTGTCCCTCTGCCTCTGCTGCTCCCAGCAGCCCCCTTTGCCTCCTGTCGCCGCCAGTCCGGCTCCATCCCGGCGAGGCTCGGGGGCCGGGACCCCCGTGACGCTCCGCTTCCCCCTCCCCGCTGCGGAAGCGGGGGGATGGCACCGCCGTATCCTCCGCCATCCCCGGTTGCCACTTCTGGCTTTAATTGCAAACCTCATCTTTGGATTTCTGCCTAAACCCGGCTCCCGGGACTGCACAAATCCCTGCCCGCTGTCCGAGCAGCCTTGTTTACCGCGGCGAGCCGAGGCGGCAGGGTGAGACCGAGCTGCGGAGCTGGGCAGCAGCGGAGCCCCCAGCTGAGGCTGAGCCCCCTGTCCCTTCCCCAGCCCCGAGCACATGCGGGGTGTTGGCAATCCTGCTGCTGCTGCCCCTCCAGGGATCCCCCTCCACATTCCCCATCCGCATTCCCGGCACATCCGCTGTCCCTGAGCCGGGCTGCGGGCTCCCCTGGAGAGACACTTGCGTTATCTGCAAATGCCAAGCAAGCTTCCCGAAATTTTTGCACAAGGCTCCTAAAATCCCTAGGAGATGAATGGGTGCCCTGAGCAGGGCGGTTTGGGGAGCGCAGGGGGAAGGGGAAGCTCTCTGCAGAGCCCACATGAGCTGTGAAGCCGATCCCTGCCAGGGCTTGGAGCAAATGTGTCTCCCCTGGCTACTGCAGCCTGGCAGCACCTGGCCCCCGGCGGCCTCCCGTCTGTGCACAGGACACGGGGCTCCTGGTGCTGCTCCTGGGTCACTGAACCTCCTCTCTGGTTTGGGGGACCCCACAAGCCCTGACCCCGCAGGGTCCAGCAGGTCGCCAGGCCTCAGATCCCCCACCAATGCAGATGACCCTGATGGAAGCAAGGAGGCTGCCATAGGCACATTCCAGGCAGGATTCCTTGGAAAAGTGGCTCCCAGAAGTTTCCCAGCATTACCTGCGTGCCCCCTCCAGGGTCCTGCTGCCCTTGCAGCAGCCTCAGGCACTGCTGGGTCCTGGGCAGCCCCATGGTGCTGCTCTGGCTGGAATCCCATGGAGAATCACCCACCATTCTGGGTTTGGCTCTTTGCCCAAGGGCTCCAGCCCTGCTCATGTTGCAGCCAAAGGGGTTTTGCCAGGGAATGCAGGAGGGACCCTACAAGAGCCTGCTCCCATGGAGACAGTGCCCTGGGAGGGCCCAGGCTCACCACCTGCCTGGCACTGGGCAGGATGGGTGCTGAGGCTGCTCAGCCCTGAGCCCCTGGTGCTGCTGATGCAGAGCTGCCAGCGTGAATCAGCAGCACCCACTTAACCCTTTCCTCCCAGGGTCTCCATGGGCTCTGGAGGGGGCCACGCTTCAGCCACGCCACAGCCAAACCTCTCCTCACTGCCTGGCTCCCTGAGCTCTGACCCCTGCCAGCTCCAGGAGCGTTTCCCAGCCCCATGGGGCACACGGAGCAGCCCCGGTGTGGGAATCCCACAGCCACTCAGCTGGGTCAGGCTGAGCAGCAAACCAGGCACAGCTCCTGCAGCTGCAAAGCCTCTTGTGACACACGTCAGTGTCACGGGTTATCCCTGGGACCTGCTGCTGTGCCTCGGCCACTTCACCTCCCATGCACAGCCACCTCAAGCCCCATGTTTGGCCACCTCAAGCCCCTTGTGTGGCTGCAGTGGGAGCAGCACATGGGCACTGGTTCCCACGGTGGATGCAGCCCCAGAACATGGTGGGAGATGCTGCTGCCAGGCTCCTCTGGACCTCCTTGGCTGAATCCATTTGTCTTTGCCATGAGTGGCCACAGTGCTGCATCATGGTGGCGTTGCCTCTGCACCCCAAAATGGACCCTCAGGCAGCCCTGTGCTAGGGGGGAGCCAATGACCTTTCCTGTGGCCAAAAGCCCAAGGCCCAGCTCACTTGCTTGGATTCCCACAGCCCAGTGCAGCTCCCAGTGTGGCTTCCCCCTGCCCTGGATGCTCTCAGCAAGGGTCACTCACCCACTGCCCTCCCAGCAACGGGGCTCACTCCTGCTGTGAACCTCCTGCCTGGGGACAGCATGGGGACAGCATGGGGACACCATCTCACCTGTGCTCTGCTCCTCTGCTTGCAGTGCCTCTGCCACCATCCTGCCTTACCAGGGGCTCATGGCAGCAGAGGAGCCTGCACCAGAGGCTCTGCAGCCTCTCCTGCCCTGGTCCCCACCGGGCTCAGCCAATGTGCCCAGGGGCAGGAGTGTGACATCCCCAAACCCTGCTTCTTGGCTGCAGGAGAGATGCTGGTCTGGGACAACAAACACACCTGAAGAGAGCAACCTGGGGACAGGGGACAGCAGGACTGGACTGTCCCATCTCCCCGTGACAGGGCTCTGCCAGCCAGGGCTCTGCCATGGGCATGCAGGCAGCTGCCCATGCCATGCCCGTGGTGTCAGCAGCACCAGCCTCTGCATTGCAGCAGCCTCTTGCCTGCACAGGGCCAGGGACACCGCCTGGCCCCCACAGAGGGCAGAGACTCCCCTGCAGCAGCAGGAGCTGCCTGGAGGGTGAGGAGAGCTGTGCCAGTGCTCAGCACCAGCCTGCTGACAGGAGAGACGCAGCGGGGCCGCTTCTGCAGGAGCAGCAGCCCAAGGGCACGTGGAGCAGGGGCTGGGACAAACTCCACCGTCACTTGATGCCAAACGTTCTGTGGCTCCTCCCTGGCAGCTCCGTGGAGGCGAGGGGCCGAAGCAGAGCCCCCCAGGCCGGGGGTAGCCAGGCAGCAGCGCCTGGCTGGGGCTGGCAGCTCTCCACGGCGCAGCTCGGCCGCCGGCTCTGCAGGCGCCAGGCATCACCGCCGGCCGCCCTGATGCGAGGTGATGGGCTGTGCTGACAGGGCCGGGGGCTGCCAGGGGCTGCCAGGGGGCTGGCACGTGTGGCACAGGCGGCCTGGCACGGTGGGGGCACACACGTGTGCACGGGCGTGCGAGGGTGGTCGTGCGTGGGGGTGTTTGGCGGGAGAGTGGCTGCGAGGCGGCGGCGTTAGCTGGGAAGTGATGCAGAGCCAAAAATAACCCCCGGGCTGCAGCTCGGGCCAGGTAGTGGCTCGGAGAGGGAGCTGCAGCAGCCACGTCCGCAGTGCCCCATGGCATGAGTGGCTCACGGGGGCAGCAGGGGCTGACACTGTGCCCGTGGGTCCTGGGGTACACCCAGCCATGGGTGTGCTCCCTCCCTGCTGTCCCCATCCCAGCGCTGGCACGTGGGGCTGTCACCCTGAGAGTGCCCTTGCCATGCCAGCGCAGCCTTTGCAGCAAAACCCAGGGCACGACACCTGGGCACTGCGCTGTGCCCGCAGCTTTCAGGGGGGATGATGCAGGCAGCACCTGCGGGGTCCCTTGGGGCTGTGCCACCAGGTGCTCTGTCACCACTGCGGGTGCTGGAGTGGGGACGGCAGTGGCAGTGCTGTGGTGCCAGGCAGGAGCAGTGGTGGCACTGTGGGTGCCAAGCACAGTGGCCATGCTGCGGGTGCCAGGCAGCAGTAGTGTTGGTGCTCTGGGTGCCAGGCAGTGGCTGTGATGGTGCCATGAATGCCAGGCACAGTGGTCCTGTGAGTGCCAGGCAGGGACAGTGGCTGTGCCGTGGGTGCTAGGAGGAGTGCTGGCAGTGCTGTGGGTGCCAGGCAGTGGCGGTGGCGGTGCCGTGGGTGCCAGGCAGGCGCGGGCGCTGCGTGCTGCCAGCTGCGGGGGGACACTGCTGTCCCCCACCCATCTGCGTCTCGGCGGCTGAGCGAGGGACAGTCACGCGTTTATTTTTAACCGTCTGGGGAGGGTGGAGGGGATTGGTGCCTCCCTGGTTATATCACTAAATCCCTGCCGGGCCCTGTTACTTCCAGCACAGCGAGCCCTGCGCCGCGCTCCAGTAACTGTTTCAGGTCCCCGTGCTCCTGGGGCCATGCCCTGCCCTGGCCTGGGGACACCTCAGGGCCAGCTGTGCACACAGCTGGAGAGTGTGGGCACTCACCAGTGCTCCCCACGGGACCCTGTGCCCCCAGCCCTGCCCTCCCACCCCACCGTGGGGCAGAGCACAGGCAGCCAGGCCTCCCTCTGCCCATTCCACCTCCCCAAGGAGAGGATGATGTGTGAGGTTTATGGCCACATCTCTCTCAGACCTTTCAGGGACAGGGCAGGAGGAAATTTGAGCTGTTCATGGCCACCTTGTCCCCATCCTGGTGGCAGATGCCATGCAGGATAGGCCCAGTGCTTTCCTGTGCAAACGCTGTCCAAATCCAGGTCAGGATGGGGATGATGAGGAGGATGCCTAGGAAACGGCCACCACAGTCCCTGCTCTGTGCCACCCTCAGCCACCAGCCCCCTCCCAGCTCTCAGCAAAACAACAGAGGGTTAAGCCACGCAGTGGGGCCACATGGCGCTCCGGGGATGCCGTTTTTCTGAAGATCAGGACGGATTAGGGTGGAATATCAGGACGAGAATTTCTCGGGCGGCGCATCCCCTGACCCTGCCACGGCCCCTCGCCCAGCGGCTCCCAGTGCTGAGCCAGGCTCTGCCCAGTGAGCTCCCACCGTGCTGCTCCCCATGGCTCCCTCCCAGCACTGCTGGCTCCGGGGGTGCTGGACAGCACCCAGTGGGTGGTGGGCACTGGAGGAGTCTGCGGGTCCAGAGCTGGAGAGGGCACTGTCCCCGTGCCTGTCCCCTGTATTGGGACACTTGTCCCACAGAGCTGTTGGCAGGAGGAATGGGGGTCCCCTGCACCCCCTGTGACTCCCCTCTCCTGTCCCCTCAGTGCATGAGGCTGGTGTTTACCCGGGAAACCCGAGGCAGCTCCGGGAGCCATGTCGGGTTCCTATGACGAGTCGGCATCGGCCGCCGAGGAGACAACCGACAGCTTCTGGGAGGTGAGTCCTGATCCTCTCTCCTCCCACAGACCCCACTGCCACTGTCACTGCACCTCAGGGTGTCCCCTGGGCTGGGGGCTGCCCTCCCTCCTCTGCCTGAGAGCATCCCTGCTGTGGTGGCTCTGCCCAAGGTCTCAGTCTTGGCTGGGTGACAGAGGTGTTGGAGGGAGCTGGGCTTGAGCAGCCCCAACCCAAAGCTCCATCCCTGCACCCCCAAAGTGCCTGGTGCTTCCCCCGTAGCCACCCCAGGGCAGCTGGGGCTGAGCAGGGATGGTCACAGCCCCCTCAGCTGCCTGTGCCCGTGCCCATCCCAGGTGGGGAACTACAAGCGCACGGTGAAGCGGATCGATGATGGACACCGGCTCTGCAACGACCTCATGAACTGTGTGCACGAGCGGGCCAAGATCGAGAAGTCCTACGCCCAGCAGCTCACCGACTGGTCCAAGCGGTGGAGGCAGCTCATCGAGAAAGGTACCGTGGCTTCCCCACGGGAGGACACCTAGCACAGCTTCACCCGGCAGAAAGGGAGGGGGCGAGGGCAGTGGGGTGACCCCAGCTGTCCCCTCGGCCCCCAGGTCCCCAGTATGGCAGCCTGGAGAAGGCGTGGGCCGCCATCATGACCGAGGCCGACAAGGTGAGCGAGCTGCACCAGGAGGTGAAGAACAGCCTCCTGAACGACGACTTCGAGAAGGTCAAGAACTGGCAGAAGGACGCCTACCACAAGCAGATCATGGGGGGCTTCAAGGAGGCCAAGGAGGCTGAGGATGGCTTCCGGAAAGCCCAGAAGCCCTGGGCCAAGAAGCTCAAGGAGGTGAGACAAGCACGGAGTGTCCTGGGGATACCCTGTGTCCCCAGGTCCAACCCTGTGTGCCCAGTCCAGGCTGGGAGAGCCTCCCCACAGGCAGAGGGTTGGCAGGGGACTGTGACTGCTACTCTGATGTCCCTTCCCTGTCCTCCCTACAGCTGGAGACAGCCAAGAAAGCCTATCACCTGGCATGCAAGGAGGAGAAGCTGGCCATGACCCGTGAAGCCAACAGCAAGGCAGATCAGTCCAACACTCCTGAGCAGCAGAAGAAGCTCCAGGACAAAGTGGAAAAGTGCAAGCAAGACGTGCAAAAGGTGTGAAGCACTGTCCTGTGCCGGACGCATGGGGCATTGGGCAAGGGAAACCAGAGGAGATGGCCACCGCATCCCTTTCTCTAACATCAGTTCCCATTTTCCCATCCCTGTGCCCCTGGAGGATGAGGACTTGCAGGCAGTGCTCAGGGGAGTGTGAGCTGGGCAGGGATTTGCCCCACTTATGGGGGCTGATTCCACCCACTGAGGCTCCTGGCTGAATCTGGGCTCCCCAAAGCTCTGGTGACCCCCAAACCAGGCAGAAACGGCCTCTGAGGTGCTCGAGGTACTACCAGGGTCCCTCCTGTGTTTTTGCAGACTCAGGAGAAGTACGAGAAGGTGCTGGACGAGCTGAACAAGTGCACCCCGCAGTACATCGAGAGCATGGAGCAGGTCTTCGAGCAGTGCCAGCAGTTCGAGGAGAAGAGGCTCAACTTCCTCAAGGAGATGCTCCTGGACATCAAGAGGCACCTGAACCTGGCCGAGAGCAGCAGGTAGGGGCGGTGAATCCTGGCCAACACCATGGTCACCAAGAGGTACCAGAGCGGCAGGAGGCCGTGCGGGAGCCTAGCGCCCCCCGGTGGCTTGGAGGACACACAGCCTGTCCCCAGGTGACAGCCTGGCCATGTCCCTGTCCCACGCTGTCCCCAGGGCTCCACCCTGACCCACAGCCCCCCAAACACGTCTCTCCTCACAGCTACGCCAACGTGTACCGGGAGCTGGAGCAGACCATCCGCATGTCGGACGCGCAGGAGGACCTCCGGTGGTTCCGCAGCACCAGCGGCCCCGGGATGCCCATGAACTGGCCCCAGTTTGAGGTGAGGCTGGGCGCCCTGGCTGCGTGCTGGCAGCCCTGCAGGGCAGCCGGGCGCTCAGGGGTTGGTCACTCTGTGCTTGCAGGAGTGGAACCCGGACCTGACGCACACGATAACGCGGAAGGAGAAGCAGAAGAAGGGCGAGGGGGTGGCCATGACCAACGCCAGCAGCGCGGGCGACACGGGGGCTCAGGCGGGCGAGCGCGGGAGGTGAGGGCCGGCACGAAGGGGAGGTGCCATGAGAGGCACAAGCTGTGCCCGTGCAAGCATTTGGGGACGCGGGATGTCCTCGGTGACAGCCACCCCTCCCTGTCCTCCCCTCGCAGCGTGAGCAGCCACGACCGCGGGCAGACCTACAGCGCCGAGTGGTCCGATGACGAGGGCAGCAACTCCTTCAACACCAGCGAGGCCAACGGCGGCGCCAACCCCTTCGACGAGGAGTCGGCGGGGAAGGGCGTGAGGGTGCGGGCTCTGTACGACTACGACGGGCAGGAGCAGGACGAGCTCAGCTTCAAAGCAGGTACGGTGCTTGCCGGTGCCAGGTAGGATGGGGCTCGTCTGCTGGAGCTGTGAAATCCCTCAAGTGATTTCTGAGTTGGCCCAGCCCTTCAAAGAGTTCAACTGTCAGAAAGGGGAAGGCAGAAGCTGAGCCCTAAGGCGGAAGGGACAGGAGCAATGGGAAGGGACAGGGCTCATGAGTCACCCCTTGCCTTTCTATCCTACAAACCCCCAGCAGCTCCATCCCAGGGAGCAAAAGGGGTGGGAGAATTTCCAGCACCTGCAATGAGCTGTTCCCTTCCACCTTCCTCTCCAGGTGATGAACTAACCAAACTCGGAGAGGAAGACGAGCAGGGGTGGTGCAAAGGGCGCTTGGACAACGGGCAGCTGGGGCTGTACCCCGCCAACTACGTGGAGGCAATCTAAGTCTTGTGGTGTGCTCCTCGTCACCGTCAGCAGATAAATCCACCCTCCGTTGTCTCCATCTCTCCACCAGCCAACCAGCCATTCTGCCGTCTGGTCCTTCACTCCTCACCCTTAGAGATTCAGACATATTTTCCGACCAAGCTTTTATTTTTTTAAGAGTTGTCTCCGAAGAGTATTTTGCATAGTCGCTTTCTTCTAAGATAACGTGAAGCGGAAGATGACGTTGTCCGTTCGTCTACGTTAGTTGAATTTTTTTTTTTTTTTTTCTGAGCGAAAAGCCGATACCTCAAGATCTTAAAGCCCAACCAGTGAGAGCTCCTGACTGGTTGGTTTTTAAAGATACTGAAATCATGAGCCGCCTTCTGATTGGCTGGAACTGTTCTGAAACGCACGGCGCCGAAGCTCCTGGGACCAACCAAATTCATCCCAGAAAACCAAGAGGGATTGGAGTCTGACTCCGTTGGTTATTTTTTTTTGGTGTTTCCATGCTCTCCCCAGTTCATCCTCCCGCCCCGAGGAAGGGGGTGAGTGCCCCCTTCAGCCCCGCGGCCGTCCTTGGGTTGCCCAGGTGAGGTGGGACCAGCCCCGCCATGGAGCTTGCTGGCATCTCCTCAGCTTCCTCCTCCTCCTCCTCCTCCTCGGGGCTGGGCTGGCAGCACAGCTGGAGCGGGCGGAGGCTCCCGAGCCGATTCCCGGTCTGTGCTGCAGGGAGCAGCATCGCCCTTCGGTGGGCGGGCATCCAACGCACACCAGATCCAGGTGAGACGGCCCTAAAACCCAGCGCTGTCCGGAGAGGGACCCACCAGGGCCCGCTGCTGCTGGAAGCACCTCGATACCCAGCCTGGGGTAGCGAGGACTGCCTTGGGCACTGCTGGGGACAGTCCCCATCCTGAAGAGAGGCAGGAGCAGAGCAGGGACGGGGGATGAGCATCCTGGAGAGCCCCGGAGGAGGGCTCAGGATGCAGCCCAGGCAGAGCAGCTGCCTGGCGAAGAACCAAGACACCAAGGCGGGGGAATGGCCGCAGGCTCTGCCCTTTGCTTGTCCCCACGGAGCTCTCCCCCTCCTGCCCCGGGCTCTGCCCCCGGCCCCGCGGCTGCTGCCACCCAGCACGGCCACCCCACCCCTGCCTCGGGTGCGTTTGCCATCCTGAGCTCCTCCCTACAGATCATCTCTCATTTCTCTCCATACCATCGCCCTTAGCAGCATCATTGCCATCGGCTTCCCGCACGCTCCTCCTGCTCCTTTCCTGCCCCCTCCGTTGGTTTGTGAATTGTTTGGCCCCAGGGATCCCGTGTTCTCGTGGATGCAGGGGAAGCACCGTGTGCTGGGCACGGTGGGCAGGAGCCCTCCAGCCCCTGCCAGGTACCGGAAAAAAAACCACAAAGTCAGAAAAGACCCAACCAACCACCTGTCTCAGCAATGCACCCCGGTTTTTGTACATTGATTGTGTAATTTAAGAAGTATATATATAATATATATATCTCTCGTGATTGTATTTCCGTGGATACAACAACAAAAAGCAGCAAGAGAAAATAACCGAGCTCTGTCAGCGTCCTTGGCTCTGGGGTCTCCTTTGCTGTGCGTCTGTCCCACCCCGGGGGTGGCTGGGGTGGTTGTGGACCCCCAGGTAGTGACATTCCAGCCCAAGGTTTAGGGGTGCAGCAGGATGGGGGGCTGGGATGCACTGCTGGGGGGACAAGGGGAGCAGCCACTGCCCTTGGGGACTCCTGTGGCACTGCTGGACAAAGCCTTGGGACACCCACGGCAGGGCTCGAGGGGATGCAGGTTTGGGGCTGTTCCAAGCACCAGCCCTGACCCCGCGCCCTCCTGAGCCTGTCAAGGCAGGTTGATGTCACCTCCTGCCCTCCCCACCCTGCCAGGGGAGCTGTGAGGGGGACACAGGATCTGGGGCACCCCCGGCCCCCGCACCGGCTGAGTCAGGCACACACAGCAAATCAAAGACACACTTTGCTTTTTTTTTTTCTTTCCCACCATTTTTTTTTTTTGCATTTCCAGTCCCTTTTCCAAAGGCCAAGGCAGTTTTCCTCCCTCCCCTGCTCCTCACTGCCCTCCATCCTCCTGCCAGGATGGGAGCAGCACGGAGCAAGAACAGAAAGGAAAGGCAGTAGTTGGCACTGGTGGAAATTTTAAGGAAAAACATCAAGAGTCCAAGAACCAGGTGTTTTTTCCTTTTAAGCTCCCATAGAACGTCCCTGGAAGCCCAGGCCACCCCTTGGCATTTGAACCTAAACCACAACTCATCACCAGCCAAAACCAAAAAGCAAATAACCAAATAAAAAATCCCTATAATATAAAAGACCAACATTGCCAGGTAACTCAGGTGCAGTGAGCAGGTGAAGCAATGCCCAGCTCCCTGCCCCAGTCCAGCCTTGGCTGATCACACTCTGGATTTATTGTCCAGAAGGAAATGGCAGAGCTGCCATCTCCATTTCCCCAAACTCCAGAATCAGGCAGTCCAAGTAAAATCCGCATCAAGGGAAGAGCTTTGTGCCAGGGCACAGAACCTGGGTTAGGAGCACTCTGGTGGCCCCGTGCACAAAGATGGGGCCATGGATACAGAGCTGCCATTTGCAGCCCCAAATCCCTGTGAAGGGGAGCAGCTGAGCGTGTCCTGGAGTGAAAAACAAAGGGAGGATGCACCTGGCCCAAGGGGGCACCTGGCACAGCCCCCATGGCAGGCAGTGCCCTTGGCTGGTGCCAGGCTGCTCCCACAGGGATTGGGACAGAGCCCCACCACGAGCAGCAGTGGATGTCCCTGTCCCTCTGGGTGTCCCTGTCCCTCTGGTTGTCCCTGTGGATGTCCCATCGTCTCAGCTCATGCCCAGGCTTTTTCCTCCCTGAACAAAGGCTGGGTGAAGCCACCTACAGCCAGAACTCGGGAGGGAGGAGAGGAGGGGGCACAAGCCCAGGCACGGTGCCCACCCTTCCCTCTGCACGGTCCTTGCCCCGCAGCAGGGCCTGCTGGAGGGGAGGGGTCCCTGTGTCCGGTGCCAGCAGGTCCTGGCAGGGGAAGCTCGCCCTCAGCCCAGGTCCTTGCTGCTGGCAGAGGCTCTCTGCGGCCGGGCAGAGGAGGCAGCCGAGCTCCCCCGTCCCTCCCGGCGCTCCGCCGCTGCCGCCGCCGCTCACACCGGGTGGACGAACTGGTAGACGAGGCGCTGGGAGATGTCGGGCTTGCGGATGATTCCTTTCTTGTAGTACTGGCGGATGGAGCGGCTCAGCTTGTCGTAGTTCATGGCCGGGCGGTTCTTGCGGATGCCCCACAGCCGCGCCACCTGCGCCGAGTCCTCGATCTTGAAGATGCCTGCCAGGGGAGCGGGGCACGGAGGGTTACAGCATCTCCTGCCCCCCCGCAGCCCCCCAGCGCCCGCCCCGGGGCTCCGGAGCGTGCCCCCCACCTTTGTCCTTGTTGAGCCAGCGGATGAAGCGGCCGTAGTTGTGCGGCTTCAGCAGCAGCTCCTTGAGGAACTGCCAGAGGTGGATGGGCTGGCCGGCGCAGGACGAGTCCACCTCGCTGTCGGCCCAGCTGCTGTCACCTCCTGCGGCGGAAGGGACGGGTGAGAGGAGGGAAGGGACAGGGAGGATGCCCACCGCCGTGCTCTGCATCCTGCTGTGCCCCGCCCCAGGGAGCGCCTGGAGCCCCCTCAGGGAGCCCCGCTCAGGGGATCCCCGGGCTCAGCCGGGAAGATTTGCTTTCCCCTGCCTGTCTTGGAGCAGGGAGAGCGGCTCAGTGCTGCCCTCGCCCAGCCCGCAGGGGTGCCGGGGTGCGGCACAGGCCCGGTGAGGGCTTCGAGCCATTCCCCCTTCCCTGGATGCTGCAGAGAGCTGCGGGGCTGCTCTGGGGCAGAGGGAGCGCAGCCGCGCAGATCCCACAGCAGCAGGGCTCCGGTGCTCCGGGTAATGGCAATTAAGCACCGGGGGACCCCTCAAGCCCGAAGCAGGAGGGGGGACAGCAGAGCTGAGCCCACGCAGAACTCACCGCAGTATCTGACATCTCCCGGGGCAGCCTTCTCCTTCATCCAGGCGGCTGGAAGGGAGGAGCGGGGCATCAGGGGGGCACCTCCTGCGGCACAGCCTCGCCCACCCTCCCCAGCTCCCTCCCGGCACCCACCAGACTTCCAGATGTCCAGGTGGGCGTGCAGGATGTCGCCGCAGGCGGGCGAGCGCTGGCAGAACTGCTCCTCGGACATGGCACACAGGTCCTTCCCCGACAGCTCCTGGAAGGATTTCCCGATCTGCGGCAGCCGGTACTGGTGCTCCGTCCACAGGATCCACTTCTGCACGTTCCCGGGGCTCCAGTCCATGGGGTCTGGGGCGGAGGGGGGTCAGTGTGGCCGGCCAGGAGCCCCCCAGAACCATCCCCTCCTCCCGTGGGGAGCAGCCACACTCCCCCAGACCCCCACACGTAGCCAGGAGCCGTCCCCTCCTGCAGCCCCCCAGAACCATCCCCTCCTCCCGTGGGGAGCAGCCACACTCCCCCAGACCCCCACACGTGGCTGCAGCCCCCCAGAACCATCCCCTCCTCCCATATGGAGCAGCCACACTCTCCCAGACCCCCTCACACGGCTGCAGCCCCCCAGAACCATCCCCTCATTCCGTGGGGAGCAGCCACACTCCCCCAGACCCCCACACGTGGCTGCAGCCCCCCAAATGCAGCGTGGCTTTGGCTCCCACGCCAGCACCTCCATCCCCGCCCTGGGGGCACCCACCGGCGGCGATGTTGAGCAGCTTGCAGGCGGTCTCGATGTCCTTCAGCACCTCGCCCACCACCATGCTCTGCACCTGCTCCAGCGAGTGCTCCTCCAGGTGCAGGCTGTCCTGCAGGTCGCCCTCGGGCCCCAGCCCCAGGCCCTGGCTGTCGATGATGGGACACTGCTCCGGCTCCTTCCGCGCCTCCCGGCCGCCCTGCCCGCTGCCCTGCGCCGCCTCCCCGCTGCCCTTGGCGGCCCAGGCCGTGTCCTCGGGGTAGAGCATGTCGAAGTAGTGCAGGCAGAAGGCTGGCAGGGGCTGCTCGGGGGTGCCGGGCGGGCTGGGGCTCTCCGGGCAGCCCCAGCTCCGGGGGTCGGGGTCCCGCGGGGGCGGCAGCAGCGCGGGGTCCGGCCAGGCGAGGCGGCCGGGGGGCAGCGCGGTGAGCCCGGGGCTGGCACTGCCCATCCCTCTGCTCAGAGCCCGCTCCAAACCTGCCCGGGATGGAGAGAGGGGCAGAGTGAGCCCGGGGCTGGCACTGCCCATCCCTCTGCTCAGAGCCGGCTCCAAACCTGCCCGGGATGGAGGGAGGGGCAGAGTGAGCCCGGGGCTGGCACTGCCCATCCCTCTGCTCAGAGCCGGCTCCAAACCTGCCCGGGGACGAGAGAGGAGCAGAGTTCAGCCCGGCAGCCAGGCACAAAGGGAGGAATTAAGCCTGTTAGAGGGGAAAAACCCTTCCAAGAGCCCCACTGTGCCCCGCCAGCCTGCGGGTGAGTGCGGGGTCAGCCACGGCTGGGGGGCTGTCCCCAGTTCGGGAGCACCAAGAGCAGCAGCCAGCAGGGAGAAGGAGCTCAGGAGGTGAGCAGGAGCTGTTTAGGGTCTGGGGGTTCAGGGTCTCCCCAGGGGCTGCACCCCAGGCTGGCAGCAGCTCAGTCCCAGGTGGAGCTGAGGCCTCGGTGGGAGGCAGTGGGGGACACTGGGGGGGCTGCACAGCACAGCCCTGGGGTGACAGTGGATGCTTGAGCTGCAGGGACACGTTTCTGAGCAGGGAAAACATCCTCTGCCGCTTCCACCTGAGGCACAGCAGCCCCCAGACCCAGATCCCCGGGAGGGACCCAGGGCCCTTGGTCACTGCTGCCAACCTCCAGATGAGAACTTCCCTTCTAGGACAGGATAGTTGCAATTACTTTCACTCTCTTGCAAGAAAAACTACCCCAAATCAGCCTGTCCCCCTCTGTGTCTGCATGCAGGGAGTCCTGGAGGCCACGGAGAAGGGGATGAGCCTGCTGAATTTCCATGGCAACACCAGGGAACGGCTCCATCCGTGGAGAAACCTCCCCAAAATCCATCCTGAGACTTTGGGAAGGGGAAGCCCCTGCCGGGGCATGGCCAGGGCGCTGCCCAGCTCCTCCACCTTCAGCACTGCGTTTTACAAGGAGAAGAATCATCCCAAACTGGGGGTTTAAAAGCAGGAAAAGGAACTTTAGGAATTGAGCTGGCACTGGGAAAGGAACGTGCAAAGTTTGAAACCCCTCAGGACACCAGGCAGCCCTGGAGGGGAGCAGGGAGCAGTGGCCAGGGAAAGGGGGTGCCCTGATGCTCCAAACCCCAGCTGGGGGGGAAAGGTTTAAAAGAAATGAGAGGAAAAGATCCCACAGGGTTCCTCCAGGCAGAGCACAGCCCCCAAGCACGGGGGTGGTCAGTGAAGGAGGGACAGTGGGGACCCAGCCCTGTGCCCCTTGCTCAGGGGGGGTTAATGTGGCTCCTGAGGATTCAGTGCTCCCAGGAATGTGGGGTTTGAATTTCTGCATTGCCTGCACTTGGGGCAAGCTCATCACTTCATCCTTGGAGCTCAGAAAAACTCATGGAAGAGCCAGGGGCGCCCAAAGAGCACCCACGGCAGCCTGAGCCCCTGGGGACCTGGGGAGGGACTGTGGCTTCAGGAGCTCAGCCACGACCCTGAGTGGTTTTGGTGGCACCACAGCAAGGAGGGGGAGGGAGAAGAGAGAACCCAAACCCTCTCCTGGTCTGGGGCTGCCCCCACCATCCAAAGAGTTTCCCTGAGAGATGGTGCCCGCTCCCAAACCTCTCCTTGATTTGTTTGGGATTAAAAGAAGAGCTTTAGGGGATCAGCCCTAAATCCAGCCTCACGCTGCTCCCAGCACAAAAGGGAAGTGGTAACAGCTTGTGCAGCTCCTGCTGCTGCACAGTGCTGGCTCTGGGGTGTCTGGGAGGGGACGGGTGCCTCATTCCCAACACCTCTGGGATGTTCTGGGGTTCATCCTCACCCGTGGGGGAGCAGGGCTGTGGAACCATCCCTGGGAACGCCACAGGATGGACAGCCCCAGCCCCATCTTCACCCTCCTCCCAGCTGGGACCAGAGGGACCCAATCCCTCGGGAAGTGTCCCCAAAAGGCAGAGTGTGCCCCACCAAGGCGCTGTACTCTCAGGGCGGGGGCTGCTGTTTGACTTTCTCCCGCTGCGGCACGCGGGCGGCCGGGCTGGGTGGGACCTGTTTGCGCTGAGAAACCACTTCAGGTGGCCTTTTCCCCCTCTTCCCCTACCCCTTTTTGCATTTCCCTGGGAAAGGGGAGCTGCAGGGGCAGCCCCAGGTGCACGGGCCCACACGGCTCCCAAAACCCTTCCCGTTCCCTGCCCGGGCTGAGCGCGGCTGAGCCGCTCATTGCATCAGCCTTGGCAGCTCCTGGCAGCACGGGGCTGGGATGGGGCTGTGGGGCTGGGATGGGGCTCCTGCACCTCCCAGGGCACGCAGCCAGCACCAGCCCGGGGCTCTGGGTGCTGCTGGCTCACGGCTCAGCCCCACGGGCCCAGCCGAGGGGGACAACGATGGGGACAAGGACCCCCGTGCCACCCCGGGCTCTCCTGGCAAGGGCAGCCCACCGTGGCTCAGGGTGGAACGCTGGGATGGGCCCTTGAGAGTGAGGAAAAAAAAAAAAAAAAAAAAAAAAAAAAAAAAAAAAAAAAAAAGAAATTCCCCCGCCCCCCACCCTGGAACAATGGGTCCGTTAATTAAAATCCAATCAGCGGTGGAACAGGTTGTGCCGGAGCGCCGTGGGACCGGGAGCTGGCCCCGCCGGGAGCCCGGGATGGCTCCCAAACCCCCGGGCACTTCCGAAAACTCTTCCCAGCAGCGGGGACAGGGAGCAGGGCCAGGCTCCGGGGTCACCTCCAGCCCCAGGCTGTGCTGTGCCGTGCCAGGAGGAGCTGGGGGTGTGCGGGACCCAGAGCTGCCCCAGACTGCCCGGATCCAGCAGGGACAGAGCCCTGGGGTCCCTGCAAAGCCAGCACCAGGTGGGTGCTCAGAGGCTGCTGGCAACCTGAGATCCTGCCAGCACGTCCCATGCAAGCCCCAGAGTGACAGCTGTGCCACGTCCTGCTGCCAAACCCTGTGCCACGCACCCTTCTTATCTCTGGGTGGAGGAAGGAGCAGTGGCCAGAACCTCCCCACAGCAGGGCAGGGGCTGGGGAGGGGACAGAGCAGGGGCTGGGGAGGGGACAGAGCAGGGGCTGGGGAGGGGACAGAGCAGGGGCTGGGGAGGGGACAGAGCAGGGGCTGGGGAGGGGACAGAGCAGGGGCTGGGGAGGGGACAGAGCAGGGGCTGGGGAGGGGACAGAGCAGGGGCTGGGGAGGGGACAGAGCAGGGGCTGGGGAGGGGACAGAGCAGGGGCTGGGGAGGGGACAGAGCAGGGGCTGGGGAGGGGACAGAGCAGGGGCTGGGGAGGTGACAGAGCAGGGGCTGGTTCTGGAGCCTGCATGGTGACAGGGTTGGGGCCAGGACAGGCCCCAGGCTCACTCTGATGTACCCCCAGGGGGATGCAGCCCATCCTGGGGGGATCTGGGCCCTCAGCTCCCCACCAGCTCCTCCTCCAACACCACCGAGGTGCCCTGGCTCCTCCTGCCGTTACCTGCATGGCTGCTGGCACAGGAGCAGGTGTCCCCAGGGTCCCCACGGCCTGGGTCAGGCTGCCCTCTCCATCAGCGCAGGGAGGCAAACAGCAGCCACGGGGCACAGGCAGCCAGTGACCTGAGCAAAGCCTGGCGCCCGCTGTGCCCCCGGAGAGCAGCAGAGCTTGCTGTTCCCCACCTGGGGCCAGGGAGCCCCTATTTATAGCAGCACCTTCCCCCCCGTGCTCCCAGCCCCGGAGAGCACCGCTATTGTGGGGATTTGGCACCCTCACGGTGTTTGTGTTTCACTAACCGAGCAGAACCACGAAAACCAAACCCGCAGCCAAAGTGACTGCAGGGCTGACAAAAAACCAAAAAACCACCCCAGCAGGAAAGCAGCTGGGACAGTGCAGCTCTGGAAAAGGGGCTCAGCTTCACAGAGACACCCCGCAGCTGGCAGCTCCCCAACAGCCACCCCGGGGGCTCCAGAAAGGGTCCCAGCTGCTGGTTTGCCACACGGTGCCCCAAAGCTCACTGTCCCCTGCCTGGCACACGGGCTGGTGGCACCCTGGGTGTCCCAGCTGTCACCAGGTGGGCTCGGGAGGAGCCGGCCCCAGGAGTCCTGGCTCCATCCCACCGCTCTTGCTTGAGCAGAGACACAAGAACAGCAAATCCCGTTTTGTTTTCAGTGACAGCATGCAGAGAAACGCCGGGGGACAGCCTGACCCTGCTCAGGAGGTGCAAGGAGCTGTGGGGTGGGATTCTGACACGGGACAGCCCCGTGCCCAGCCCGAGAGCCCTGGAGGGAGGGAGGTGGGCTGGGTGGGTGCTGGGGGTCGCGGCAGCGCGGGTGCCTTACCTCGAGGCTGTGCCAGCTCAGAATCCACATGGGTGCCAGCGCAGGCTGGGAAGAGCCATCCCCGTGGCACTGGGAGCGGTGTCTGCGGGGGACATGGCCCCAGGTGAGCTGTCCCAGCCCCAGGTGAGCTGTCCCGGCCCCAGGTGAGCTGTCCCAGCCCCGGCTCAGCGCCGGCTCAGCCCCATCGGGCCGGTGGGCAGCGGCGGGGAGGGGACAGCGAGGGGAACGGGGCACCCCGAGTGGCTCCGGGCGCAGCAGAGGGACGAAGGCAGCGCGGGGGACTCGGGCAGTGAGTGTCAGGGCTCAGCCGGAGCCTCCTTTGCCCATTATATCCGATTCCTTCCTTATTTACCTGAACAAACAAGCAGCGCTTACCTCAGCCGAGGTGTTTGAACAGCCCGGGCCGGGTTAACCCTTGGCAGGTGCGTCCAGGGCAGGCTCGGGGCAGAACGGGCCTTGGGAGGGGAGTGGGGCAAACCCTGGCACCGTTAACCCCTTCCCACCCTCACAGGGACAGGGACAGACAGACACCTGTCAGTCTGGAGTCAGAGGCCTGTCAGACGTGTGAGGTCCATGGCATCACTCCCAGAGCAGCCTGGGGCCAGGAGCATCCCTGAGGGACACCCCGGGAGCATCCCTGACTGGTACCCAGGAGCATCCCTGACCCAAAGCCCAGACCCACGCCCTGCCCAAGCGCTGCAGCCAGGGATGGAGCCTGTGAGGGTGCACAGAGACCCTGGGGGTGAAGGGAGCCCCCGGCAGCACCCAAACCCCCCCAGCTCAGGGACACAGCCTGAGGGTCTGTGGGGCACGGGGGCACAGCCAGAACGTGCTGCCCTCCAGGCCCAGGTTGTCTGCACCAGCACGAGCAGGAAAAAGCAGTTCTGAGCGAGACAGACACCGAGCTGGTATTTATTGTCTTTTTTTTAGCACACGAAGCAGGCAGGGCAGTCCAGGCAGTTCTCCCGCGCACGTAGCGCTGCCAAAACCAAACTCCCCCGTGCCCCAAAACCCCACGTCAGAGCAAACCCCGCTGCAAGCAGCCACAGGCTGGCCCCACGTCACCACGGCACGTCCCCAGGTCCCCAGCCCACACACGGGGACAGAGCTGGGACCCCGAGCCGGGGCAGGCACGGGTGATAAGCCATCCATGGGAATGTTTGCCCCGGGGAAACGAAAGCCCTGCAGGAAGGAGACCCCGGTGCTATCGGCAGCGCCAGGAGTTTCTGCCTCCTTTGAAACACCTCAATGTTATCTTATCGTGGGGAAAGCTCCCCCTGGATCAGGGCTGCCGTGCCCCAGGGGAGCCCTTTTCCCCTGTTTTGGTAAACACGACTGGGCCTGGGACACGTGGAAGTGCTATGGGGGGACCCCGGGACAAGCAGCCGAGCTGGGAAGCTGCCAGCCCCTGCCTGGGCTTTGCCAGGGGTTGGGCATGTTTGACTGGGATGTGGCACAGCCAGGAGGGGGGTCCAGGCCCCCCAGTGCCCTCCCAGTGCTCCTGGCAGCCACAGCAGAGCTCCCCAGGCCGCTCAGAGCATCCACTGCTTTGGATAGGGCCCCAAAGTGTCACACCTCAGGATGCCCCGAGGGCACCCAGAGCAGGAACATCCCAGCACAGCCCTGCAAGCACGGATCCCTTCCCACAGCACAGAAACACGAGTGTCTCGGTGTGGAAACTGCAGGTACAGAGTGGAGTCACGTGTAAACCCGACAGCAGCCCGGCACCAGCCGTGCTGGGAAAGCACCGCGGCCATCCCGCCCTGCCCTTCCTGCCCCACACCGGCTGTGCCTGGGGGTGTCTGGGGAGCAGGGTTTGGGCTGCACAGGCTGTGCAAGCTGCATCTGCTGGGACACCACCGCCAGGTCATTCTTTGTGTTTATTTGGCTTCTTTACAACTTTTCGCCAGAGCAAACACCAGGCCAGAGCACCAGAAGGAGTCGGAAGAAAAGCGGAAGAGAGCACAACTGGGGACACTGGACAGTGTCAGATGTCACCAAGCAGTGGGGAGTTCCCAGACCCAGAGCATCCCAGACCCGGGTCATCCTGGGCTGTCTGAGACCTGTTGTCAAACTCACACCTCAGTCTGAAAGAGCTTTTCCTACTTCTCTTATCGGCAGCAGTGGGATCTCGATAACAGAAGGAGATTAAAGGGAAAAACATTTGCTTTTCTGGGCTCAGAGAGAGCTGGGCAGTGCAGCACAGCGCTGCAAAACTGGGTGAAAGGCCCAAAAATGAGACCTCTGCTTCCTTCCCAGAGGGCTCAGGGGCTGGAGCCACCCAGTGTCACCAGTTTCCACGGCTCCAGCTGTGCCCGGCTGTCCCGACGCCTTTCGCAATCGCAGCTCTGCTTGCACATGCAAACCAGGAAAAGGAGAGATTGCAACACCTGAGGGACAACAAAAGAGGGAAACGAAGTCTGGCTTTTCTGCCCTGTGTGCGCAGTTTTCGGTACTTTTTCCTTGTCCTCCCTGTCAAGCCATCAGCTCCGATTCCGGTGCCTTTTGCCACTGCTGGAACTTCAACGCTTGGGAACGCGGCCGAGCAGAGGGGAGAGATGGAGAAACAACCCATGAATCAGCCTGGAGGAATCCCTGCCCACCTGCCTGTAGCTAATCTCTGGCTGCATCACAAGAATAATAGATAAGCAGCCATGTCACATATAATAAAACCATTGAAGGCCCTTGATGTCACTGTACAAACCACGGAGAGCAGGGAGCCCGACCTGTCCCACACGCAGCTGTTTCCTGGTCCCCTGCAGTGGCGGGGCTCCTCTGCTCCAGCTCCTGCACAGCTTTGGGGACAGTGGTGGCCCCAGAGTAGAGCTAGAGACCCTCTGAGAGGCCACATGCTGCACACCATGTCTGTGCCATGGGGTGAGGATGGGACAGGATGAATTCCCAGTCCCAGGCTGCAGGATGGGTGCTCTGAGGCTTCCCAAGGAAACTGGAAATGGTCGAAATGGCTGAAGAACCTTTAATGCATTCTCCCCACACCTTGGAGGGGCTCTGGGAGGGGAGAAGGTCTCTCCAGCAGAGCCCAAATTTATACAGAGGGTCGGGGAGCACAAGTGCAGGGAGCCACAGGTGTGCACGGAGGGAAAGGTGCTTTTGACGGGGCAATGTCCCCGTGCATCATCAAAATTTACCTGGGAGAGCCCCCAGAGTCCAGACCACCGCAACCCCTCTGACTCCTCCTTATCCCAGCCAGACCTTCCCACTTCCCGTGCAGCCCAGGGCGAGCGGGGCCGCTCCTCTTTATTCTCTTTATTGCCTGCTCCCCCATCTCCCAGCTGCTGCCATAATCGCTGTTTACGGGGCCGGTGTGTGCTCGGGGCAAACAGCCGCGTTATTGCCCCGGCACCCGCCCGGGCCCACCCTGACAGCGAGCCGGGGCTCCCAGCCCTGCCCCGGGGCTCCCAGCCCTGCCCTGGGGCTCCATCCCTGCCCCGGGGCTCCATCCCTGCTCCGGGGCTCCCACATCCCTGCTCCGGGGCTCCATCCCTGCTCCGGGGCTCCATCCCTGCCCCGGGGCTCCCAGCCCTGCCCCGGGGCTCCCATCCCTGCTCCGGGGCTCCCACATCCCTGCCCCGGGGCTCCCAGCCCTGTCCCGGGGCTCACATCCCTGCTCCGGGGCTCCATCCCTGCCCCGGGGCTCCCAGCCCTGCCCCGGGGCTCCCATCCCTGCTCCGGGGCTCCCACATCCCTGCCCCGGGGCTCCCAGCCCTGTCCCGGGGCTCACATCCCTGCTCCGGGGCTCCCACATCCCTGCTCCGGGGCTCCATCCCTGCTCCAGCTCCCGCTCTCCATCCCCACCGTGTGAGGTGGCCCCCGGTTGTCCCCGTGTCACCTGCGCCCCAGGGCAGCCCCCAGCCTGCACAGGGGGTACTGGAGAGGTCGGCTCCATGCAGCTGGGGGTCTGCTCCACGCTGATGGCTCCGGGGGTCCAGGAGCCATCCCTCTGAGGTCACCTGGCACCTTTCGAAGGCTGCTTTGCGCCCGTGGTGGCAGGAGGTGACACGGCCCCGCTTCTGCAGCCTGGCCGTGCCTGGGAGCGCAGCCGGGAAGGACGAGCTGGGGGAGGAGGATGAAGACACCGGGGTGAGCCCAGCCCCTGGACCACCAGCTCCCCAGCACGCCCAGCCCGGGTGCCCCCAGCACCCCCGGGTTCGGTGCCACCGCGGGTGACGCAGGGGAGCTCGTGGGACACCCAGGCAGGCAGGGAGCAGCGGATCCACCGCCGTGTTTGCTGTTCCCTTCCCAAAGCCCTCCTCTTTTCTTCCTCCGGTGGCATTAAACTCCTGCTTTTGTCTCTTGGGATTAAAAGCCTGGAAATGGTTGCGGGTCGCCCGGCGGTGCCAGGAAGAGAGGGCTCAGGGCGTTGTGGGCACACCCCGCTGCTGCAGGGTGAGGAAAGGTCTCTCACCGGAGATTTGGGGCGCAGAGGAGGGGAAGGATCCTGGTCTGGGCTCTCCACGCAGCTGCTGCATCAGCACTGAACCCTAAATCCCATCCAGCACCCCCCAAAATAACCCACACAGGGGCCGTTTGGTCCCTGTCACTGCTCATGGCAGGGACACAGGGCGGGGGGCTCAGCACCCCCCAAAATAACCCACACAGGAGCCATTTGGTCACTGTCACTGCTCATGGCACAGGCACACGGGGCAGGGGGCTCAGTGCCCCCCAAAATAAAAAATAACCCACACAGGAGCCGTTTGGTCACTGTCACTGCTCATGGCAGGGGCACAGGGGCAGGGGCGGGGGGCTCAGCACCCCCCAAAATAACCCACACAGGAGCCATTTGGTCACTGTCACTGCTCATGGCACAGGCACACGGGGCAGGGGCGGGGGGCTCAGCACCCCCTGCCCGTGCCGGGGCCGCTGGGCAGCCGCAGTTCCCAGGCACACACGGGCAGCCAGGTGAGACGGGCGGGCCCGGTGCCAGCCCACGGGATGTTGTCTTTTCACACAGCCCCGCTGCGGGCCCGAGTGGCAGCGGAACCCTCGGCGGCTTCGGTTCCCACACTGGGTGCCATTGAGAAATGCAAATTCATTCTTCTGCTGCCGGTTGTCCCCACATGCAAAACGATCCTCGGGCACAGCGGCCCCACGGGGTGGCAGCCCGGAGAGCGTGGGAGCTGCTGGGCAGGGAAAGAGCCCGGCTGGGACAGGCTGGCATGGGCAGCTCCGGGGTCAGGGTGGCACACGGTGCCCCCGGAGCCAGGAACGCTCCTGCTGGTGATTTCCCCTTGGGTTCTGCATTGTGCATCCCAGCAGAATTTTCTGCCCCAGAGGATAAATAACCCCAAACCCCAGAGTCTGGAGGGGCTGCGTGGTGAGGGGGCTCAGCTGTGACCGGTGTCACCCCTCTGCCATCCCTCCTGAGCCGGGTTTGCAGGGCCAGGGCAGCAGGGGAGCAGGGCTGCCATGGGCACAGAGGGCAGGGATCCCACATCCCGCCGGGGGCCGTGGTTCTGGGGGCAGCACGGGCACGGGGAGCTGCAGCCGTGGTGACTCAGCTGTGACTCAGTGAGCCCCAAAGGAAACGTGTCACTCCCGTGAGCATCGCCCGGCCCCGCACCTCGTCCTGGGGGCTCCAGCAAGCAGCCAGGACACGGGGGTCATGTAGGGAAAGCGGGGTGTGGGAGGTGGGCAGCACCCCAAACGAGGTGCCGTGTCCTATCTTCCCCCCCTGTGCAGTCGCAGAGCTTGGGGCAATTTCCCCTGGCAAACACACACTGCTGGGTATCCCCAGCCTTGTCAGCCTTCCCGACACCATCACTGCAGCTCCAGAGCCTGGTCTGGGGAGGAGGGAGCTGTGATGGGCACCAGGAGCTGGGCAGGGGGGGTTCAGCACCTGTCAAAGCCTCGCTGGACCCGGGCAGCATTCCTCGTGGCATCCCTGGTTTCACAGGGCAGGATATGAAAGCAGAAAGTGATTAATGCTCTGTGAGGGAGCAGAGAGACAGAGCTCTGGCCCCGGTGTGGGACGTGACCCGAAATGGCTCCGTGTTCCCCTCAAAGGGCTGTCCTGGCCCCAAGCCCAGCTCTCCCAATCCCAGCTCCCCATCCCAGCGCTGGCTCAGGCACCAGCAGAGCAAGGACATCACTCCTCTCCTCAGCAGTGGATTTTGAGCGCAGCAAAATGTTTGTTCTGTCAACAGGTGCCTAATCCCCAACCAAAAGCCGATGAAAACACCACGGGGGGGAAGGATGGGAATGAGCTGCCCTTTGAGACAAAGCCCCGGTGGTGACAGCCACAGCCCCGTGGGGGAACTGGGCTCCTGCACTGGCTCCCCAGTCCTGGGGTACCCTGCAGCAGGCAGGGCAGGGGAAATGCCCTCCATGGGGCAGGGATGGTCCCAGCTGCAGCTCTGCAACCCCCCCCAGCAGGATCCTGAGCTCCTCGGAGTGCAGAAAATATCCTTTATCTGCAGGGATTGCCCGGCCTCAGTGACCAGCCCTGGCTCCTTTCCCCCTCAAAATGGAGCCAGGAGGTGCAGGCAGCACACAGCAGTGTCCCCCCACAGCCCAGGCCTGTCTCTGTCCCTGCTGACCCAGCAGCTGCTGTGACACCATCAACAGGCTCACCAGCGTCACAAATGGGCTCACCTGAGGATTAGCGTTTCCAGATGACCCATAAAACCCTTTTCCTTGTGGGATGAAACAACACTTTGTCCTGTGAGGCTCGTTTCCAGCCTGGCTGGGGCTGGGCTGAGCAAGCAGAGCTGTCCCAGTGCCCACCCTGGGGTGGTCCCAGCAGGGACCCACTCCCAGCACCCAAAGGCATCAGCCCTGCACCCTTCACCCACAAGAAAAAAAAAAAAAAAAAAAAAAAAAGGGAAAAAACAGGGTACATTTAGCAGTTTCCATTTGTTTGCTCTTTAAATAATTGTTTCCTTATCACTATTGATTTAGATCCCTTTAAAATTCTGACAAACCTGCTTCTCAGGCACCCTCAGCTGCTTCCTGCCAGCCTGCTCCCCACGGGCAAGGCAGAGCAGCCAGGCTCATCCCAAAGGAGAGTTCCCTGCTCGGGGAGGCAGCGAGCCCCCACTCACCCCTCCCTCCCAAGCCGGACAAACCCAAGGTGTAATTTGGGAATTTGTCCTCTCCCCGTCCCCCTGTGGAGCAGACACAGGGGATTTGGGGCTGCCAGGCTCGGGGGGCTCGGCGGGGACACCCCCAAGGGCACAGTGGCCATGATTGCCCAACCCCTCCGTGCAGAATCCTGGCCATGGACAGCCCCAGTTTGAGCAGCACAGTGACTGCTGGAGTGTCCCTCAGGCACAGCCAGGGTGTCCCTGTGGCCTTGCTGGGGACAGGGACCCTCTCTGCTGCCCAGTGCAGCAGTGTCACTCCTCAGGTGCCTCTCACTGTCACCTCCCAGAGGGTTCTTGGCCCTGCTGGGCTCTCAGGGGTTCAAGGGGCTCATGCCAGGGTCCCTCCAATGCCACCCGGGGTCTGGGGCTGCAGTGCCACACGCTGGTGTCACAGCCCAGCCTGCAGCTGTCAACTGATTGAGGAAACACGGCCACAGCCAACAGCGAGGAGGGAAAATGCTGCAGATTAGATAAGAATGGGAGTTCTTGCCGTGTTCCCCCTGGATGCCAACGCTGCACAGACCCTGCCCAGCCCGGCTGCTCCACACCAGAGGTGCAGAGACCCAGGAGAGGCTGCAAGTTCCACCCTGTGGGATGGCTTTCCTAGAAAATAGCCTGGAAAAAGGGCTTTACCCCCAAGGTTTGGGGGTCCCTCTCTCCCTCCCACAGAGCTGTGCACGCCCCTGGGGCCGCAGCAGAGCAGCCAGACCCCTTTTGTCCCCGTCACCCTTCAAAATGGGACACAGCACGGGTGTCCAGGTGTGCAGCCCCTTCCTCACTCCCAGCCCAGAGGGTTGCCCGTGCTGTCTCTGCCCAGCAGCTCCTGCCAGGCTCTGCAGCACTGCCCCAGTCCCACCGTGCTGGTGACAGGCCAAGTGACATGTGCCCCCCCACTGCCCAGCCAAGCCCAGCCAAGCCAGCCGCTGCTCTGGGAGCTGGGGGACATGGCTCTTGCCACGGTCACCAGCAGGACTCAAAGCCTGGAAAAGCCACCTCCAGCAGCTCCAAAGGGTTTTGTGGACGAGGAACAACCTCAGCTCCCTCTGCTGGCACCTGCCCCGGGCTGGGCCTGTGGCCAGCAAGCCCTGTTTGGGCAGCTCGGCTGGGAGCCCCCGGTGCAGCTCACCCCAGCCCAGCCCCTGCTCCCCTGGCACACATGGAGTGTGATTCCCACGGTGCCCCCACTCCTGGGCACCCCCTCACAGGACTCTGCACCGCCCACCCTCAGCGCCAAGTGGTGAAAACCAAACTTCTCTCCCCCCTACTTTAAGATTCTACGAAGGCGTCACCCCTGCAGGGAAGAGATAACCAAAACAGGGGAATCCAAGGAGCAAAGAGGCAGCTCTGGAGCCAGCCCAGTTGCAGCTGCCCTGCAGAGCCGTGCCCACAGCCTTGCATGGGGCAAACAGGGCTGGTCCGTGCCCACGCGTGCCATCTGCCTCCCTGCTGGGCTCTGCTGCCAGCTTTTACCGCTCGGCTGTTTTATCAACGGGGTAGGAAATGTTTGAGATTAGATTTCCTTAATTAATTCCTGTGTAACTAGGAATTTTCCAGCGAACACACAGGGCAGAGGGAGCGGGTTGTGGAGAGCTTCCAGAAAGATCCCAGGTTCCCCCTGGTCCTGCTCCTTCCCCGTGGACCCCTGGAAGCATCCCAGGACTGGCCTGGCCTCATTTCCCCCTTGGCCCATTAACATTCCCTGTGCCTCCCAAGGGATCTAGAGGTGCACCAGCAGAGGGCTGCACACCACGGGCTGCTGCTGCAGGATGGAGCAGGTAGAGGAGGAAAAATAAACAAAAATCACAAAAATCCTCTCTGCCACTGTTCCAGGTGCAGCTCCTGGATGGGCAGGTGCCCATTGGAGCCCTCGAGGTCGTGCCTGAAGATATGAGGACATGTGGTGGTGCTGGGGAGGTTTTGGAGCAGATCCTGCTCTTCCCTCCAGCCTGAGGGCATGAGCACCCAACAAGGCATGGGCCCCAGCAGTCCTGGGTGCTGAGCACATCCTCACCCCTGTAATCCCCCACAAAAATCTGAGAACACCCTCCCTCCGACTGCCATTGCTTCGGGAACCAAAAAAAAACCGCATAAAACCAGAATTAATTTTGCAACTTTTAATGGACAACGATCTGGTTTCCCTAAAAAAAAAAAAAAAAAAATAATTTTGCAACTTTTAATGGACGACGATCTGGTTTCCCTAAAAAAAAATAAAAATAAACAAGCAGCAAAAGCAGCAGCCAAGCAGCTCGCAGGTGCCTGTGGCTGCCGTTTGCCTTGGCCTCCTGCCCGCCCTGCTCTGCTCTGGGATGGCAGGATGACCTCCACCACGGCAATCCCGCCGGGTATTTGCCTGCTCAGGAGATACCATTAAAGGTGTGATGGGATTGTCCTGCGCTGGCAGCCTCTGACAGGTTGCAACCCTAAAGACAAACAGATTCTTTCAAGCAAATAAGGAGTAAATGCAAAGCTGGGCAGTGAGCGGGGCGGGCAGTGCTCCCCTGCCCAAACACAGCAGCCTGGGGACACCCGTGAGCACCCCGAGCTCGAACAAACACCCCCAGGCACAGGGAGCAGGATGTCTGTTCCCAGTCAGGCTTCCAGTCAAGCTTAACCGGCACATGAAAGCTCCAGGCATTTATTCAAATGATACAAGCAAAGCCAGCACACACAGAGTGAGGTTTCTCGTGGGGATTAGTAACAAACTCCCAGGTAAGCAAAGGAACGGCCTCAGCCGAGCTGCTGCACGGTGCAGTTCATCCAGGTAATGCTTGGGCTGGGTGTCCTGGGCAGAAAGGCCTCACCTGGGAACTCAGATCCACCTTGGACACCGGTGCAGGTGGCCAGCAGAGTGAAACCTTCCTGTGCCCCCGTCCCGATACACAGTGTCAGCTACTTCCTTAGGGATTGTGAGAAAACAAAACCCAAACCAATCTTCCTCCCTTCAAACTCTGGCTCTGCCTTCCCGAGGCACTCAGGAGATGGCAGGTCTGACCCCTCAGCACTGGCTGTTTGAAGTGTGAGTATCACCCCGTCCTGCTCCAGGCTCCGAGGGCAGGGCTGGGATGTGGGACAGCCACACCAGGAGCACCTGGGGACGCAGCTGTGGCACGGCTGTGTGCTGGTGCCCCCCGCATGGAGACCCCCCAGACCATCCCACTCCTCCTCAGGAGCTGTCCTGGAGAAGTGACCTGACCTTGGCACAGGGGAATCTGGAGTCCCCTCCCTGCCCCTGCCTCACAGCCACCCCCAGAGCCTCTCCCCACCCTCACCCCCACCCAGGGGCTCGACAGGTGGTTGATAACCTCAGCATGCACGGAACTGGGCCTGGTTTCACAGCAATTTGGACTAAATTAGGGCTGGAGCTGGGTTAAGGGTGTTGTGCCTGAGTGTCTGGAATACTCTGGGAATGGAGCAAAGCAGGTACATTTAACTACAACATGACAGACTCAGAAGTTTTGCAGCTTCAATAAAACTCTCAACAGCTACAGAGCTTTTTTTTTTTTTTTCTGTGTTAATTTAATCATACAAATATTCATTTATACATTAAGGAAAAAGCTTCCTTTATTTTCACCCCCAATGTGCTATCATAGGACTTCTCCCAGACTCAGAGAGGCAACACACCATCCCGTGCTACACATGCACTGCCCCGGCGAGCACAGACAGGCTGGGAACCACCCACGCACTCACACACGGAAAAAATGAAACACAACAGAAACCCAGACGTGGGACAGCGTGCATTTCCACCCACACCACTGCTCTCCGACTGCACGGCTCTGCCCCAGCTCCCAAACCTCGGCGGGGATCAAATCCAGCACTCCTGAGGTGTGGGCAGAAGATTCCCACTCTCTCACCCCCTCCCATGGCACTGCCACTTCGGGGACAGTCCCAGGGACATCCTGCTCCAGTTTGCCAAGGCTGGGAGGTGACACTGCTTGAGCTGTGTTGGTGACTCTTGCTTACCACAGAGACCCACTTAGAGGCCATCAGAGATGTTCTACATTACCCTTTCCTTATGGGAGCTGATACAAACTGCAGTGTCACGAGGTCACCCGGGCAGAACTTGGCCAAATTCATCTCAATCTCCCCATCAGAAGTTGGACACCTGAAGCACGAGCAATCTGAGGGCCAGCTGCAACAAGAAGCTCCAAGAAACCAGGAGACAAAACCACCTTTGGCCTCAGTGAAACAGTTTTTACTCGAGAAAAAACACAGAGAGAGCAATCCATTTTAAACATCCTTCCAGTGACACAGCAGGGGCCACAACCCTCAGCTGCCTGGGCAGGGCAGGATGTGAGCAGCAAGAGCTGCAGGTCTCAGAGCCCTGCATCCTCACACCCTGCAACGTGCACCCCTTGTCACCAGGGCAGCACAGACTGCCAACGCGTGTGCCTTCGGAGTGGGAAAGCACATGGCTACCCGGGGCACATGCAGGTTTTGGTTTTTCAAGACAAAGAGAAATAAATTCAGCCTTAGGAGGAGCACAGGAACACGAGTGTGGCAGCCAGGGGACACGGGAGGAGCACATGTGCCTGGGAGCAGAAAGCCAGCGTGGGGGTATCCAAGTGCAAGGGTCTCAGGTGCCTCTGCTGACACCAGGCAAAGGTCACAGCAGCAGCTCTAACTCTCACACTCAGACCTTGATTTCCCCTCCCTTCCACTATGCAGCTGACACAAGAAGCTAATAAAGATAAGGAATCACCTCGTCACTTGAACCAAGAGCTGTCTCCAGGGGTGCAGTGCCCTCAGAAGGGGAGCAGCAGGTGTGATGTTCATTCCTCAGAGGGGCTTGTGAGCCCCTGTGAGGAAAGGAGGGAGTGAGCAAAGATTCCAGCTGCCTACACCACACCGTGGGGCTGCAATCACCCCCCACATCAATGCTCAGATCTAATACTCAGAACTAATCCAAGGCAAAATGTTGTTACAGCCCAAGAACTGAAGCTTCCAAGAAGCAGCATCTTCAGCAGGTTCACTCCAATCCCAACACTTCCCAGATCCAGACTGCAGTGTCAGGCAGTTCAAATCCTGTGGTGCCACTTCTGTGCAGGCAGTTTCTGATCTTACACTTGGTTCTCCCAGCTAACAGATTTCTAAGGGAGATTTCAGCTAATGGTGATCTGTAACAACTACACTTCTGAAATATGAACAAAATCCACTGCCCAATCCTTCCTCTGCTGGACACAAGGAACTCCCACTGGCCCCAGGAGGTCCATCCATATGCACCCAGGTACCAGTCCTTGGTAGCTGCAATTGAAGATTCCCCATTCAAAACCAGCCACAAAAACAAAAGCAGCCAAGAGCAGCAAGGGCAAAGCCATGCAGCGTGCAGCTCTGACACAGGGAAAAGCCTGCACTGGAAAGATCTGGAAGAAGGGAAAGGGAGCTTTGCATATTCCTGTATCTTTGGCAGATGGCTGTTCCAGCCTGGTTCCTTTGGGCAGGACGAGTGCTGCAGGGCTCACTCCCCTCTGTAGGGTCAGCATTTCAGAATAAATTCACCACGGTGTCTGAGACCAAGCTGCATCCCCTCACACTGCACTTCACAGTCCAGAATGGGAGACAAACATGCTGGAGGAACAGCAGAGCAGCCCCAATCTTTTGCAATCCCTCCCCCAACATGAGCCCACTCGGAGCCTCAGCGCAGCCCCGAGCCCAGATGACAAAGGCAGAAGAAGAGGAGGCGACAGTGGGAGCCAGCTGGTGGTGTCAACTCCTGGATCAGCCTCAGCTACACCTCAGCACAGGAGAAACAAATGCAAACTTATGCTCTGAAAGAGAGGGGAGACTCCAAATGAAAAGGACAGGATGTCTGTGAAGCTTTGCAACTACCAGCAGGTGAATCACAGCTACAGATTCCTCTTGGCACACAGCTCCAGGCACAGCTACTGCACACGAGAGTGAACAAAAAGGGATTTTTAACTGCTAACCACACAGGACAGCTCAGGAACTTGAAGAAATCAGTTTCTTATCAACATGGGTGTGTATTTGTGTACTTCATGTACAAGAGGGAAGGGAGATGAGCCCTCCATGTCATCCCAGAAGTCTCAGTGTCTCCCTCTCCAACTCTGACACTGAGACCTGTCCATAACGTGGCTCCCAACGACACGCAGGACAACTTAAAAGCAACACCCAAACCAAAAGGAAAAGAGGAAATAAAAGATTAAAAAGTCGGTAACTAAAACCAGCAGATGCTGTTAAAAACACAGTGCTGGGTGCAGACCCAACCTGGCAATAAAAAAGCCTGACAGAAGCAGTCCCTGCACAAACCCCAGCAGGTGCTGAGCCAGTCCTGTTCAGCAGCAAACCAGGACATTCTGGGAAAATGCACGCTGTCCCTTAGGAAAAAAAAACCAAAAAAAAGAACAAGAAACAAACAGAAATTAAACATTTGCTCAAACTACAACCGCTCTGTAGGCAAAATATTCTTTTTTAAAGATGGCTTTTAAATTTTCATTTTTAAACTTCTTTTTAAGCTACCTAATTACATGTGAAGATGATTTCTAAAAACCCATAGTGTTGGTGTCTCTTCTTCCTCATAGCATTTACACCACTCTGAAATCCAGCAGTCACACATGCATACTCAGGTTTTGGATTTTCCTCTGGAAACAGCTAGTCTTAAGTTACTGGGCTTTTGTTTTTTCTTCTTTTCCAGAACACGGAGGCAGAGAAGGGGGGTCCACGCTGTGTCTGTCTGCCACATGAATCCCCCTCCCTTCCCCCAAAAGTCAGCTTTTTCTCAAATTCTCCTCTTGTCGATACCCGTTTTGTGTTTTTGTGTTTTAAGACTGTCCGAAGTGGTAAGGACCGTGGAAACCCTGAAAGAAAGTTGGAGACATAATCAATTTTCAACAGGCAAGAAACAAAATGCTCAGTGCTCAGCTCCAAAGAGTGCCCAGCCCAGCCCAGGGCTTCCCACCAACCCCACTGTGGCTCCAAGGACACTCTGACACCACACATTCCAGGGTTGGCTTCCCCAGACAGGGCAGATGCCACCACTTACCTCTGTCAGATGTTTTTTTAAGCAAAGGCCACAAAGTAACTTGTGTTTTTTATACCAGAATTCCTTATAGATGCTACAACACCTGCAGGCCCAGCAGCTGCAGCCTCCCCAGTCTGTCCCACAGACGTGGGGCTATCACTGGGTAAGAGGCCACACCAGGAAAAAACCCAAGAAGAAAAATTCCACATTCCCAAAAGTACTGTGTCACCTTCTCAAGGTGACAATGCACATTTGCCTCCAGTGAAATCAACCAGAGCATTTACCAAAACCCCCAAAATGCTTCCTAGAGAATCCATTTCCCTCCTTTACATCCTGAAGTGAGTCACCTAAATGTCAGATGTAGTCACAGGTCTCAAATTAACAGGAACTCCTTTTGTAACTTCTATTGTCCAGATCAGTTCTCCGGGGTTTCATCAGGAAGCAGAAGAAAGACCAACAGGCAGCAAGAGATGCCCCAGCTCACAGCAGATGAAGTTTGTCAGTGAAGAACCCCCACACAAACCCAGACACACACTGAGGTCAGGAGAGAGATGAGGGAGAAAAACTTGCTGTATCTCGTGGCAGAGTTGGAAGGTGATTATGCAAATGCTTCTAAACACAGCCCAGCTCTTCCCAGCACACTCTGGGTAAGGCAGTGAGAACCCAAACCATTCCTGTTCTGGCTGAATGAGATTCTCTGACCTCGATTTTCACCACTCTGCCTTTGACAGGGCAAATTTCCTAGGAAATACCATTTCCTCTGTGTTCTACAACTTCAAAACCCCCTCACTGCAGGAGCCAGGGCTGTGGAGCCCTGCAGACTGTGTAAAGAATCAACGTCACTGGCAAACCCCAGGCTGGAGAGCTCTGCTGCAGATCTGACTAGGAAGGAAGTGCCATGAGCAGTCTGTAATCTTGCTACAGCTGGAGAGAAAAAGTTCATTCTTGGGGATATAATCAGGTGGTAAATACAAGCAAATTGCAAAATGAAGCAGCTCTCAGCAGCTCTCAGAATCCAACCAAGAGGAGGATCAGCAGACAATTAACCAGGACATCTCCTGAACTGCGTGGGAAGTATGAGAGACTGGGAACGTGGAAATTGCTGTTTGCAGACAGAAATACATGCAAGTGATGGAAAAACAAACACGCTTCTGCCCCAGGAATATGCTGCAGTGCCAGTTTGTAAAGCTTTTCAAAAGAGAACAGCCAGCAGATTCCAGCATGACAGTCCACCTGAGGAAGGAGATGCTCCCATCAAAATGCAGACTGAGAATTCCAACATTTCCAAAAACACACTCACTGAAACAAGGGGAAAGGGAGAAGCAGGACAGAAACATCAAGATGGTGTGAGCAGGTCCACAAGAAAAGGACAGAGAAAAAAGAAAGAGATGCCCCAGCGCTGCAGCCCCTGGCACCCTGCAGTGAGCTCCCCTGGCAATGCCATGACCATGGTCAGCTCCTCCTGATGCAAGGAATTTCACCATGGAAGAGCCCCCAAATAATTCCTTTTGGAATTGTAACTCTTCACTGCATTTCACCTACCCAAGATTCACCACTGAGCATGAGAACTTGGCAAAACTGAACCCCACTTGCATCTTTAAGGCGAGTGTGAGCTGCTTCAGTGCAGACCTGTGCAGGTGACTCCACCTCCCCTGGCCCATGACATTTTGTCACCATGCACAATGTAAGGGTTTGATACCAGAAAACTTCAATTACTGCTGCAATGCAAATACCAAACCCCTCTATGACACTTTCAAGCCTAATTATCCCCTCTATGCAACATTTTACATCACAAACATGCAAAAATAATTCTGCAGACAATTGCAGTTTTTCCGAGTTGTTTCAAAGGAAAGATTTTTCCCAGTATATTTTGGTTCCCATCTATCCTCCAAGTGGAATCACTGTCTTTATGGAAAGCTCAGCTGCAGCTTTGCAAACTCGCTTTCAGTTCTTCCAGAATGTTCCCCAGAAGTAACTGCTCACTTGCTGGTGGGAGCACTGGCTCTTCACACAGACCAGTGTGTGACAACACAGGACTGTGATTTTCCAAGCAAAGAGTCTGCATGACAACTACTGGTATAAATTATCATTTGACTCGTGCCTCTAGAAGGGAAGAGAGATGTTTTGCAAAATTGAAACCCTTTGTGAACACTGGGATCTGCAAACCGAGGTACCTGTGCTGGGAACAAAGCGAGGATTAAGTGAATCTTTCATAAACCATCACACACAGGCTTTCAGACATCTCTTTATTTCACCTCTGTGACTGAGTCACCAGCAATGCAGGTACACTTCCAGGGACAGGAGGTGGATGCACAGCAATACAGGAGTCTCCCAGTGGACACTGACAGTGGCCCCAGCCCACGCTGCTGGTCCCCATCCCCTCAGGCTGCTCCTGCCCCAGCCTCGCTTACGCAAACTGAGCACAAACAGAGAACAAAGCATCCAGCACTTGTGTTTTATTCCATGCATGCTGTGCAAACATGGTGTGGCTGGGAGACCACCAGGAAGTTCAGGACCTTCTGGGAGCAGGCACTGGCAGGGCTGGCTCAGGTGCCCGTGGGTGAGGGGGTGGCAGGGCTCAGGTCCCTGAGCTCCCATGCACAGCTCCCTGATGTGCTGCTGGGCCAGGATAAACAACAGGCAACTCTGCTGGGCTGCAATGGAGCCAAGTTAGGCTAAAACCAGATTATCTGGCACTTCCCACAGTCTGGAAGGACATGGATTTCATGGATGAGCTGCCGTGCAGCACCCAAACCACCAATCTCTCATTAGAGAGGCACAGCAGCTCATGGCAGCCCAGCCCAGGCTGCAGTGCTGTGGGAGCTCCAAGTCCAACCTTCTCCCACTGTGTCTAAAGGGATGTAACCACACAGTGACCAGCCCAGTGTGAAGCCCAGACACCAGGATGGAAGGAGCTTCTCCTCCTCCATGGATGCAAACACTTTTGGGGCATCATCCTCATGCATAAAGACAGTTTGATGCCCCATTTCCAGTAAAAGTATTTCTGTCTATAGTTTACAGAGGCACTCCAAAAATCTGCAAATTGGAGGCCCTGGTTTGGGAGAAGCATGGCTTTAGAAGCAGCAACAACATTTAAGCTCAGAGAGGGGAAGCCAGTTAAAGGCTCCAAGGACACAGGGTTGGTTTCCCCTTATGTACAGAAAGCTGCCAAGTAGCTCAGCTCCACACAGAACCAAGGGAGGTGGGGAGCACAAACGCAGCAGGAAAAAAGGAGTTCAGATTTTAAAGCTGTGAACTCCAAATATGTTTCTATTTCACTGGGCATTGAAGAGCAGCACAAGCAATGACCAGGACAGCCAGGCACCATTTGCTGTGGTGGGGATGATGCTCAGTGTCCTCTCTGGGCAAATCTTTGCAGAATCACAACCTCCAGGTGCAGTTTTTTCTGCATGACATAGAGAGAAGTGATTCCTCAGTTCATCTGGGCAGCAGGTTTAGATACAGATCTGTGGATTTTGTATAGAGATGTTAAGTACAATCTAAGTGTCAGGATATGGCTATTCATTTCTGATCTTCTCAAACATGGAAACGTGTACATTTCTTTCCTCAGTTAAGCAATTAAACTCTAATTCCCAGGCACTGTAAGACTGGATCTTGGGCTTTTAATGGAAAAGCCAGTCACAAGAGAGCAGCAGTGACCGTGCAGGGTTGCTATGAGACAGGAGTAAACAGGAGAAAGCTGTAACAACCTCAGATCTCTGGAGAATCCAGAGAAAGCGACTGCCAGAGAATGAAGTATCTGTGCATGGGGATTTCTGGGCATCCTACCCTGCACTTAGGCACATCTTTACATCTAAGAACATGCAAAAGCTCCAGTGGGAACAGATTTAACAACAACATGCTTCAAGCAAAGCAGGCCTGGCCTGCAGCCTCCCCACAGTGTGTGGAAGGTGGGCAGGGGGCCCCAGGGAGGTGGGTGCCATGGCAGGAATAAAGGGCACACAGCTTGTTCCAACCATGCCACAGGTTTCACCTTACCCTCTTACAGGGAATTCTGTGTCTGGATTTGTTTTTTTTCCCCCTAGGACACCCAAACCACACGCTCTGCTGCTGTATAAAAGCATTTTGAATGTTTCCAGGTGTGCCCTGCTGCTGCACTTGTCTAACCCAGCAGCAGATGGCACGTTGGTGCTGCCACAATCCTGACTCCAATGGGGAGCTCTAGAGGACAAGTCACACCTGCTCCGTGCACCAGAGGGAGAACTAATTCCGACAAGGTCTGGCAGCTTTGAGTATGTTTTACACCTGCAGATGCCACAAACTGCTCATTTTATCTCAAAGATTTCATGGTCTCATGCACTGCATGACTGGCTGTCCCCAGTGTCTGTCAGCAGAGGAAGCCTCCACAGTCAGCTGAGAAATATTTAAGGGTTTATTTTACTTCTAAATACAGGGGACAGGCTCTTCTCAACACTTTAACTAAACCTGAATCATCTCCTGTGCTCACCAAATGGCCTGTCAAACACGACTGGGGATTCCCTCCCTCTCCCAGGTACATGAAAGGAGACAAAAATATCAGAGATCCTGCCCAAGATAAACAAAATCCAGGAATTCTTGGAGTCTGTGCCACTGCCTAACAACCCACAGTGCTCTTCTGCCTGCTCTAGAACCTGAAATAAAGCCTTTCACATCAATATTCAATCACAGGGCAGCAACTCCCAGTGCAGTAGTTTTCCTTCTCCTCTGCAGCAGCAGAGTACAGGTCAGATCCCCTGGGGATTGGAGAAGATGGGCCAGGTAGAGCTTTTCCCAACAGGAACTGGAGCTCCATCTGTTCCTCAGGTAATTCAATACTCCTGACATCACCTCTAATAACCCCGTTTCTGCTCCAGCAGCATCTCCACCTGGGTACACCATGCACACAAAGGGAAAAAAACCAAATAAAACTGCATCTCCTTTTCCCAGAGGCCTGGTCAGGGAATGGGAGAAATGTTCACCTGACCATTTCAAACCAGACCAGGTGTCTGGGATGTACAACTCCCTCAAACTTGTTTACTACAGAACCAGTATTGTACCAATATGAATATTGGGTCTGTGGCAGAAAACTTCCTGCCCTGAGCAGGATGGGCAAGGCTGGAACAGGACTCAGATCTTCAGGCCTACCAGAACAGCCTCCAAAGGATAAAATAATTTTTCTTAGTATGTCACAAACAAAAAGAACTGCAGTAGAGAGAAAAACCACCCAAAAGTCAAGTAGCTTTTCCATATCCCCCACCCCCAAGCAAAAATAGGACTACAAAGTTGTCCCTTCTGAAGCCAGCAAACAAAATGTCTGCTTTAATCTCAGACAATCCACCTCAAATCCACCCAAGAATATTCTGTAAATACAAAAAAGAAACAAACAACAAACCCCAAAACAAAACAACCCAAAACAAGGAAAAAGGGGAGGAAAGGTCACCTGCCCTGCTTTTGGGGTTAGATTATAACTGCCCCTGTTTCCTCAGAGCACGGAGCTCTGGGTTAGCAGCTAAACCAGCTCACTTCAACCTTGTGACACCTCTCAGGTGGTGCTTCACTCTCCTGCTGGCTTCTCTTGCCAGGGGCTCTGGTTCCTCAGCCCACACTCTCTGCAGGCAGCCCCAGCCCAGCCCCTCGGGGAGCACCACGAGCCCAGCACAGCAGCAGCTCTGAGCACTGCCACTCCAGGTGGTGATTCACTGACAGGTCACTCTTCCCAAGCCATCCACTCCACTGTTATGAGCAGGGCCTGGCAGCAGGCCCAGCCCAGAGATGGTGTTTGGGACACTAAGGGGGGGCAGTCAGGCTCACCCCACACATGCCAGCCATAAAAAATGCACAGCCCTGGGTAAAGGTCACTAAAACAAGATCCACTGGCACAGGACAGGCAGGTCATCCAGGGAGGAACTAAAGTGCTGTAGGTGAACTAACATTAGGGCTTTATTAAGTCATTCAGCAACCAAGTGTTATTGTCCTACACAGCCTGCTCAAAGTACAGTAAAGCATTTTTAAAGGATTTAAAAAATCAAAACTAGTTTGACATACGACAGTACACACCTACACATACTGCTGCATTAACAGGTGGATTCTGAATTGTAAATAATCCTGCAATTCATTTTTCACACACAAGCAAATAAAAACAGTCAAAATATCACTCAGACTCATATAGCATCCACCAAGCAAGCTTTTGAGAGAGATTTAAAGTAAAGATAATTTAAAAGTCACCTACAATTATGAACAAGACAAGGACACAGACAGGAACAGTCCTGATTGACTGTTCCTGCAGGCAGCTTCTGCAATCAAATGGTGTGCTCTGTAGTCTCCCCACACCAGCTAAAAAGAAGTTATCTGGCTAATCTGAAGTTGGAGGGTGTGGTTATTCATTCTCTGTTCAAAATTATGTCAAGCTCAGGACACATCTAGAGAGATATTTTGACTTATTTGCACACGCAACTGGAGCAGGCTCCAGCCACTTGAGGTTACAGCACCCAAACAAGGTTATATAAATTTAAAGAAGGACTTGAAGCAAAAACAAAAAGGTGGATCTGGTAGAGTCTATCAGAGGCAAAAAATATTTTAATATAACATGAGGAGTTGGCAGAGTCAGACAGTCAAATTGAGAACCTTCCTTAGCAGGTCTGGCAGAAGCAGAAGGAAAGGGCTTTGCAGTTTGGAAGGAAGAGCAATTACACACCTGCCAGGCTCCTCCCCTACCCGTTCTCCTGCTCGCCCAGGGCACCTACCTTACTGTACGTCACTACCGACAAGTTGTTCGAGTGACTGCTGGGGGAGAGATTTACAGAGTTTTGTGACAGTCCATTCTGATCTTGTTCGATTTGGTCAGGAGCAGGCCCCCATGTGTTTTTGCTGATTGTGCCTAGCTCGGAACCCCCAGGGTCTTTTAGGTTGTTTTCATCTGGTTGCCTGTTCTTCTGTGGAGAGGCGAATGGGTTAAAGTTTCCTTCTACCTTGCGATGCGGCTGCGTGTTGAACTCTGTTTCAAAGGATGACAGCTGCTGTGTGACACCCAGAAGTCCTCCAACTTCCACGCTGAGGATCACCCAGATGACATCTGTGGAAAGATACACGTTTGGGTTGTCACTAGATGGGAGTTTATAAAGGGTCAGAAGGAGCAAATGAATTCCATCCTTTACACTAGCAAGAAACAGACTTATTGCTTAAAGCACATTTTCACAAAGCCTCAGCAGTACTGGTTCCAGTGCCCCCAGTTTAACAGGCCTGAGATCAGCAGTTTGAATTTTAGGAGCCAACTGAGGACAGTGGGATTCTACCTGAGGGGCACATCACTTGCTTAAGGAACCACACAACCTACTAGGGCCAGGACCCTGAGCACACACCACTAATTCTCCCTGTGCACAACTCCCCTCACTGAAAACTGTACACACAGGCACCACTGACCCCCCTGTATACCCTCACCAGTGACCCCCCTGTACACACAGGCACCACTGACCCCCATGCACACACAGGCACCACTGACCCCCGTGTACACCCTCACCAGTGATCCCCCTGTACACACAGGCACCATGACCCCTGTGTACACCCTCACCAGTGATCCCCCTGTACACACAGGCACCATGACCCCTCCCCCAGCCCCATACCCGCCCCCCCAGAGGCTCTGGAGCGGCCCCGCAGCGCCCTCTGCCGCTCTCTCACGGCCTTGCAGCCCGGGCTGCCACCACCGAGCCCCACTCACAGCTTGGTGGCCAAAGGGGTTCGATCTTCAGGTCGTTTTCTGGCAAAAATTACAATTTCTGGCAATGCAGGGACATCTCCCATTGTCCAGGGCTGGGAACCCTCTGGAAACCCTGGGCTTTGTGAGCATATGGGACCAGCAACACAAACTGGACAGGCTGTCCCACCTGCATGGGGATATCCCTGCCCATCCCCTCCAGACAACGAGGAGCTGCATGGCAGTGCCAGCGCTGCCAGCCCCCTCCTTCTGGGCACTGGTATTTTTGCCTCCATGTGCCAACACCTCTCACTCAAGCCCTGAAACTTGGGATACTCCCAGCTGCCAACAGAGACACAAAGATGTTCTTAGTGTATACTAAAGCTGGCAGAAAAGGGAAGGAAGGCTGCACTGAAGGCAGATGTTTGAGGCCCAAGCTGAAGCACTAGGCAAAATAGCCAAATGTGTTCTTCAAACAGAGAAATAGCTCAAGGGGATGCACTAAATCACTGCATTAAACCCTGGGTATTAACTTCTCACATGAGGTTTTCACCACTGTTTTATGCTCATATGTAGTTCAAAATGTTAAGCAATGGAAAACTGGGAAAGAATCTTGACAAGGACCAACCAGGAAAGAGTCTCAACGAGAGCTGTGCACATCCCTTTGTTTTCCAGAGTTTTATGTAATCTGTAATTTGTTCCAGTGCTTAGAAAACACTGACCAAGACAACAAAGCAGCTCCCTTGATGTTTTCTCTGTATTTGAGCCCAGGGCTGGCAGATCTCTGCCCTGTGCTCCATTGTGTGCCTGCAGTGTCCCTGCTGTGGGCTGGGAAGGGCTGCTCACCTCCGTAGTAGAGCCCCGTGGCAGTGCACATCCGCCACTGTCCCTGATACATTCCGGCGGTGCTGGGGCTGCACATCTGCACGCTGACATCAGCCATCTCCTGCGGCTCCAGGGACCTCACCATCACCATGTTCACGTGGCCAAACTGGTCTCCACCGACATACTTCAGGCAAACCCCTGGGGGCCACGCCTCCGTGCCTGGATTAGACAGGACAGGGAATTACTGACAGCGCACCGGGAGAAGCTTTGTCTGTTTGTGTAAGGCTGGTTGAAACACGCTTGTTAAAACAGTTGTGCAATTGTTGGATGGTCAAAGGAAACCAAGATACACAGGACACAGCAGCAGTGGATGCTGAGGAAGCCTGGTTTTCAGAGCAGGCTTAACTGGTGCATTTACTCAATTCATATTTGAGTAATCTCTATGTCTTTGTTACACAAAAAAATTCTCAAAGTCACAGTGTAGCAGCTTAAAAAAAACCCCAACAACTTATCCTATACACATCTCCCCTTCCCCAGGGCAAGAGGCAGAGACAAGGGCAGGGCTGTGTTGTGTGCCCCCATTTCTGCCTCCCTCCATGAAGCTCCTGAACCATGCCACATCACATACCTGTTATTTACACAAAGTGTTGGCAGCATGTCCTTTCAGGGATTCATTTATTTCTAAGCCTGTTAGGAGTCTCAAGAGGAACTCATAGTTTGAGCTGTAACTGAAGTGCCAGCACTATTTCCTAAATGGATTTATTTCTCTCCTTGCACCAAGCCTTTTCTCAGGCTTGTGCAAAGGTGGCAAGAAGGGTTGTGAACACACAATTTATCTGTGGAGATCCATGTTTAGACTGCAGACACTGGGACTGACAGCGTGACCTGGCAATCAGAGAGACAGAAAACAGCTCCTGCGTGCAGGCACCGCTGCCAAAGATAACAAATGCTGGGGCAGACAGAAAGAAAAAGCCTCTCTACTGAGACTCATGAAAAATCAGTTTAGCACAATTTTCTTTTGCTTCTTCCCCAGTCACATCACATGACTAAGCCAAGGACTGAGAACACCTCCTGCTCAGCTGAGGCTGACGGAAATGGCTACGGAAAGCCTGAACCACCACGAAGGCTGGAACTGCTCCGTCTGGTCTGAGGCGAGCGCGCTGGAGGCTGCTCTGACCTCACGTCACCTCAAGGAGCATCCTTTGCAACAGCCTGCCTGCTAATTTAATCCCTGTGGATACTCCAGTGAAGAGCAAGGACTGGTTTTCTTGTCAAGTCCTTATTTTGGAATTCACAAGCTTGCAGGGAGAGCAGGATGTGCAGAGTGCAGCGGGATGTTCAGTGTGGGGGATGTACCAGTACAGCTGGAAAGGTGCTGAGAGAGCAGGGCTCTGAAAGAGGAGCTGGGTGTCTGGCTGACCTCAGCCTGGGGCATGGGGCACTTGAGCATGAAGCCTCATCTGCAGAGGTTGGCAGCCCAGCAACATGGTTTAGTTTAAATTATTTATGTGATTTTTATCAGGTTTAATGGCTTTAGGCTTGCAAGGTGCCTAGGACGCTGCAACTGATAAGCCTCATAAAATGAAATTATGATTATGTCATTCTATTTCAGTACACTCATCTCTCAGGAGATGATAAATTGCAGAGAGTGTCCTGCAGAGCCAGCAGCAGCTGGGGGCAGAGAGGGGAGAGGAAGCCAGGCTGTTAAATCCTGCTGCTCTTCCAGCAATGTTCAACTACATGAACTGCTCCTTTGGCAGACAAGGCAGCACCGTCCTGCAGGTACCAGAGCAGGGTTTTTTACTGTGTTTTTTACTGACACAGATGAGAACCTGACTGAACTGAGCTCACAGCTCACACGCCTCAAACTGACAGTCTCTGAGCTCTGCCTGTCACACTCATCAGACCTGCAACGCTCCAGTGACACACGCCTCAGGTATTTTGTGTTCTAGAACTGAAGTCATGTAATCAAGGACTCCTGTAGAGCTGTTAAAATCCTTGGCTCTGCTTCAGTTATCTGCCTAACAGGTAGATATTATCTGGAAACACTACAGCCCTTTGATACTATACCTTAATTAAACCAAAGAAGGGTTTTCAGGTGCTGCAGTCCTCCTCACACTGCACAGTCATAACCAGCATGTGAAGCTGCACTCCACTAACCCTCAGTGGCTGTACCAAGCCCTGGCCTCCAGCACCACTGCTAGGGCACAGATGGATGGTCTGACAAGCCAGATTCAAACCACACAGAGACCAAAACATGTCGGCCTCGCCAGGAAATCCTAAATCAAGATGAGCTCTTGTCCCTCATTTTAGAAGGCCCAGAATTTCAGAAGGTGAAACATTTCAAGAACAATGAATCCTTGTTCCCCAGAACAAGGATGCTAAATTAAGGCTGAATTTGCATCCAGGAAATGGCACATCACAGGAACAAGGAAGGGAGGAGTCAGCCCAAGATAGAGGTGTAGTCATAACACACATAAATTGAGATACTAAGAGTGGAGAAACAAGACCTATCACACTTACTAGATTTGTAAGAGCTGTATTTGGGACAGTTATCAAAAAATTGCCAGTCGACTTTTCACAGTATTGGAGCTCAAGCAAGTTCCCTGATATATCCTTCCATTGTACTTTCAAACAGAGGGAGGCAGAAAAAGTACACTGAAATATTAAATCCTTCCTGTAGAACACATTCTCTATAAATCAGTGTTCTTAAACACACTAATGAAATACTTCTTAGATTTTAGTGTGGTTTTAGTGTGGATGTTCTGTCCAAGTACTGCAGCTATTCCCAAGCAGAAATACTGAGAGCTGAACCTGACTCATGATGACTCCCAGCATCACACCTTGGCGTGAGATTGTTCTGCCCCACACAAGTACAAGCAGGTCAATTAAATTCAGACACACAGTTTTAAATGTTCATGCAACATCCCATCACTGCACTGCTTGAGGACAAGGGATTCCTTCACATCCATGGATCTCATTTTCCTCCCTGACTGCATCCCACCAGATTAAGCACTGGGAATGCACTTTGCCCAGCCTCACTTCCTGGATCCCAGGCACTGCTTTGACTTATTTCAAACTGGAATGTGGTCTCTCCAGCCCTGCATCCTCTCAGAACATGAAAAGGCAATTCTGCCCGAAGTGGACCTGCCACATGACCCTTGTGTCACTGCCTTGTTTGTCTACAATTTCCTAGAGTTTGTTTGTGTGGTGGCACAAGGAACAAGACTGGTGACCTCACCAAGCTGCTGATCCCACCACAAAATGTTTGTGCCAACCCAAGAAGAGGAACTTGCACGGGCTGGCAGCACCTCAGGGTGGCTCCAGCCCAGGTGAGTGCACAGGAGATTCCTGCCTCAAGCCAGCATCCCTCCCACTGCATCCCAGCACTGCTGTGTGGGTTTGCTGCAGCCCAAAGGCCTCACCTGTATTCTGTATCCTCCACGTTTTTGTAAACTGGGTATCAGGAGGGATGGACTCTCCTTCACCTATGGTGACATCTTCCACAAACGACATGGAGGGGACATTGATATTTGGACTCTCAAAATCATAGTAGGCTCCAATGGCAGCTTGTAGATTCCTGAAAAGGAAAAAAGCACATTACAATCTGAAGTACAGGTGGGTCAGACCTTTGCACAGGTCATATGTCATCCTAAACAGGTCAGCAAAAATATCCACTGTAATAACTCTGCTGCTCAGGTGTTTTTTAAAAGCTTTTATCTCTATCACATATGGATTCTCCAAGATAACAAAAGAGCTCAAAATACAGCACTTTTTCTTGCCAGGGACACTAGCTTAGGTCACTTTTCTACTCTGCTTCTATTTTCACTGGAAACTTTAGAACTTACAAGTTTTGGAGGCCTGTATTCCAACAGTTCTTTATGAAATTTGCTGAACAGTTCAGGAGACACCAAGAGAAGATCTATGTCACAAACACTGGGCAGTTTCTTCACACCAGCCTTGGTACCTCAGCTAATTTCAAAAGGACCAACCAAACCTCTCCATTTTATTTTGGCACACAAGGTTCAAAAGGAGCACAAGAGGAACAAAACGTGAAGAACACTCCTCTGATAACTCTCAGGGTCAAAGGGCACCAGTGGCTACAGATAATAACTCCAGCCTCGCTGGAGTTTTTGAAATACAGCATCAGGTACAAACTGTTTATTCATCAATAAAGTGCCTGTTCAGCTCTGGGTAGTCACAACTTGCAGGAACTTACAAACCACCTGAGTCAAAAGTTCTCACTGAATAAAGATAAATGACAGTGGAAGTGTGTGATATATTAAGGACATTCAGAAAACCACAATGCTATTGATTCCTGAGCCACGGTGTAGCTACAACTCATGATAATTAATGTGAGAAGAAGAACAGTCAGGCAGGAAGAGGATTCATGAGCCTTAGCTCAGTTCCACGATATACTATTAAGTCATTATGTAAGTGTTTGGCAAGTCATGTAATTCCTCTGTTTATACATGTCTGAGAGGTTATGGCCTTGATTTACATGTTGTGAGTGGGTGCTGTGAGAATGGAGATGAGTAAAATCTCCCCAAATGCAATGGGCATAACAACTGCTTTTTTTATTCATGACTGCAGAAATCTGTGTTGCTTTTTTGAGCAGGATAGAAAAAAAACAAGATTTCAGGAACTGGGAACCACCACCTAAAACCAAAGCCCTGCAGGAGCTGCTCTGTGTGGGCACAGTGACATATTGAGGGGCTGGAGAGTGGTGGGGTGTCATGTGTCCGAGTCAGACAGCCAAGGTGAAAGCAAGAGAAACATTTGCAGCGTGACCCTGAGCAAGAGCAAACACAGGGCTTTGTGGGGCTGCTTGCCAGCTGGAAAGAGGCTTGAAACAGTGAGTAAAGAAACTGCCTCCTGTTCAATTCCTACAGTGTTCATGGCAAAAAAACATTTAAATCAGACATTCTGGATAAAATCTGAACTGCATGGGAGCAGTGTCACCTTCTCCTCACAGAAAACTCAGGGGACCCAAAGAGCAGCAGCTGACTGGGGGGCAACAGCGAGGGGCAGAGCTGCACTGGGGGCACTGGGAGAGGACCCAAAGAGCCCCATCGTTTTGTAATCAATCCATCCATCACAGCACCACAGATAATCGCTGTGTGAGTCACAGGAGTTCCTGACATTCTGCTAAGGAGGCACTGGAGGAATGTCCTGCACAACATGGCCACGGGGATCGATCAGCAAGCCCAGTGTCACAGCCAGACCTTTGCCATCCGTGCCGAGCGGACTTTGGTCCATCACAGGAGCCACCGGGTCAGAACTCTGAATTCCAGAGCAGAAACCATTATTCAGCCTGAGGCGTTTTCTACTTAGGAGTGTCAGGGCTCTATTTAATCCCGCCAGCTCAGTCAAATGCTGCAGGAAGGGGCCATGTCACATTAGCCAGTAAACAGAGACAAATGCTCAGTTTTACGTCACCAACCGCCTGTTGCTTATACACTGCACAAGATTTACATAACTCACACCAGGGCTGCGCCAAGAGACTCCTGCTCGCTCACCCAGCTAACACCATCAGCTGGAGCTTAGTTTGCACCACGATTTCTTCCTGTGGTACAGCAATCCAAGGCAAAAGGTATTGTAGGAGACACAAAAGACAGCAATGCAGCTCTTTCTATTCCTAATCCACTACTACATAATTACATTTTCAGATGGAACACAACACCTTGTGAGAGATCGTTCTGGAATTGGTGGTACTGACATTTTATTGACGCTGAGAGGAAAAAATAAAAGCTCTGAGGGGCAGATTTCTACTGCAACTCTTTGCAAGGCAGCCTGGCTGTGTTTGTTTGCTGGGCTGCAAACAGGCCTCAGAAGGTAGTGGGCTATTTGTGCACATAGGCCTGGGGCCAGCACTCCCATCCCGGGGTCATATTTCAGTGCACTTTGCCATTGGGAAACAACAACACTCCTCTGCAGCATCGAGTTAAAAACTAACTGAAGAGCAACGCATGCTGGAAACAGATTTGCCCTGTTTGTGACCAAATACTCCCAAACCCACCTCCCCATTCCCACAGAATGAGCTGTGTGATGGGGGATGTTCGGGGTGAGCCCTTCTATGTGTTTCAATGCCTCTTGGACTTCCCAGTAGAGAACTAAAAAGAAGCTTCCAGAAACTGAAGAGAAATTCACAGTGGCAAAAGCCAAAGTCAGGATGACAAAGCAAATCTGCCTTGAGTTCACGTTCTTTGACACAGACAACCCCAGGAGATAGAGACAGAGCAGCAGTGGTGGCAGTGCTCTGCCAGAGGCACCCCAGCTCACACCCTGCACAACCACTGGCTCTGTCCTACTCCTCCCCACAAGAGACACTGCTCCTCCTCCTCCCTGGCCCCAAAAAACCCCCAAGGGACAGAGCAGCAGTGGTGGCAGTGCTCTGTGCCAGAGGCACCCCCAGCTCACACCCTACACAACCACTGGCTCTGTCCTACTCCTCCCCACAAGAGACACTGCTCCTCCTCCTCCCTGGCCCCAAAAAACCCCCAAGATGAGTTGCAGAGCAGCTCTCCGGGGAAAATGTCACTTGCAGAGGTGAACTCTGCAGTCTGGTGATGTGGAGGCAGCTGAACCCAAGCAGCACATCCTGCACTCACCCTTCTGCCACAGGCACAGCATCAGTGCAGCCCACAACCACATGTGACCCTAATGACAGACATGCCTTAGGGCAAACACACTCAAGGCCCTGAAATTAATCTATTTTAAAATACACATTTGGGGTTTTTTTAGGTCTTTGCCCAGCTGCGAAGCATAGCCCCAGCTGCAGACACTGCAGGGACAGACACAAGGGTCAGCCCTCAGAGGGTCCAGATATCATCCAAAGGCTTCTGCTCACACAGCCCTGCCTGCTTGATTTCACTCCTCAGTGTGACTTACACCACACTGCTTACCACCCTCTGCTCTCTGCCATATGAGATAAATTACTATTATAAACCAAACAACTCTGCAAATCCAGCCAGTGTAGTTGACATGATTGAGCTCTCCTAATTACAGGGGTGACCATGCAGCTCTTTCTTCACAGGGCCCTCCAGGTGTCAGGCCCTCCTTGCCTTCCCAAAATTAAGCAATTTTTCCATTTTTAGAGCAGTCCTGGACCACAGCAGTTTGTAGCCCTGCCACACTCACAGAGCAGGTCTGACAGGATGCAGCTCCCAGGAAAAGCCTGCAGTCACAAGTCACCCCAGTGATGGGGTGAGCCCAGGACTCAGCACCATGCTCAATTTTAGCCCTAAGAGCAGGATTCCAGAAAGAGACAGGGGAGTAGGAAGCAAGTACAGGTTGTAGCTCCACATTATCAACCAAATCCACTCTAACTCTGGGTATCCCTCTCCTTCCTCTCCAAGGGCATCCCGTAACTCTTGGGTGTCAAGTGCTTTTCCCACACAACACCAAAGTCTTCCTTTCCAGATCAATCCTTCTGCTCTGCTGCTTCATTTCAAGCCTCAGGAGCTAAATTACAATAGTCAAGTTAAAACCTCCTCTGCTAATAGCTCTGGTGACATCCCTTAACAACTCTTAAGTGATAGCAAAGAGGTGCCTCATCTTGAGCCCTTCTTTCCCTTCCCTGTTTTCTCTAGACAGCCTTTTGTTATGTTAAACCAATGTATTTAGCCATTAATTAATTAAAGTTATTCAGTGTTCAAAATTAAGATAAACTCTTCCAAATCAGTTCACCAACTCAAGGCCTCCCTACACAACCTCCCTGTCCTGCAAACAACCAACAGGATACAGGTAAATGGAAATTGTCTTTTAATTGATTGTATCAGACTTTCTTAGGAGACTGAAGACACTGAAGCACAGAGGCTGCTGAGGCATCAAGCAAAGCAGGGCACAGACCCAAAACCCTTCTGCTCCCCAGAATATGGAGAATTCTTTCAGCATAGAGAAGTTCAGTATCTTGGAAGAAAAGCAGTACAAGCAGGTGCTTCAAACATACAAGACAAGGGATGTTAGAATTTGAACTATGAATGTTACAGGAATCTGCAAGCTTTCATATATTGTCAAATTACTTGATAAGCAAGCCAAAGAAAGATGTAATTTTTTTTAAAGAACAGATCATTGGGGGTAAAAATTCAAATCAAAACACAGCTTAAGCTCAAAATCCAGCCTGAAAATATCCCTCTCTCTGGCTTTTGCCCATGCTCACAGCACAGCACCCACCATGGCCTGCCCCTGGGGAACACCACAGGGCTCTGCTTCTCCTGAGCTGCTGGAGAACACAGCAGACAGGATGCTCCCTGCAATGGCACCTGCCATTTGGAATTTCAGGTGGGAGGCAGCCCTCAGGTCGTGCAGAGACAGCCAGCAATATTTCTTATGTAACAAACGGACTTGGGCATTGGAAGGAAGGTGCCAAGGTCTGTCCCTGTGGAGGTGAGAGGAGCAGGGAGGTGCCCTCAGCACTGACAGGGTGCAGTGTTTTGTTATGAGCCAAGCAACTCAGGTGACATCTCCTGGAAATATGCAACGTAGATGCTGGGCAGTGCTAAAGAGCACAATAAAACCTCCAGCACAGAGCATGTGATGTAGGACACCTCTGACTCCTTCTGTAACTCAAGTCTCCACCTTCACAGAGCTCCTCTCGCTGTCCAAATGCAGTCTGTAACCAGGCACCACAGCACCCCAGAAGGTGTCTATTGTTAAAAACCAAAAATAAACAGTGCAGCAGATGGACAGCTTCTCACTCCCAAATAATGGAACTTCTCTACATGATACAGGGGGAGAGACTAAAAATGCATATGGGAGACATCCAAGTGGGCCAAGTCCTTTTGTCTCTTCTTTTCCACAATCTTAGCTGGATGTTCCTTACCCCAGCTCTTGGGGACCTGGACTGCTGATAATCCAGGCTGGGACATTTCCAACAGCTTCTATTGCTCCTGAAGCAGGAGATGCCTCACTCCAAGCCTTGGAGAAGGCCGAAGGGGGTGGGGGAAGAGGCATGCACATCATGCTGCAGGGAAGCACTTCTACCTGGAGCTTTCTATTCAAACGTTCAATAGGGATGACACATGGCAATTAAGTGCAAAGTCTCAAGATGTTTTGAAGGGCTGGAATTTTAATCAGTGAATATCTTTCAGCAGACAGAATTTCAGAAAGCAAAATTTCTGTGTCAGTTTTCTTCGTTCTTGACCCCTCATACTAAAGTTACACTAAATTCTATGTATGAAGTTGGGAATCTACATTAGAAGATGTTTGATGATGGAAAAGGATCACTGAGGGAAGCTGAAAGCTTTAAGCTGAATTTACAGCTGAAGGGGGGGGAAGATCTGACTAATTTAAAGCTTATGTATTTTTTCACATAAGACACAGAAAAACATTTCATTGTTTTAGTTGAAGGCAGCAGTTCCCATATAAGTGGGGTGTTCTAGGAAGAAGACAGAAACCTGTGGTGACAAAAGTAATCCTGTGTCTGCAGGGGCAGCATGAGGAGAGAAACTGAGAGCCCACATGAGAGGCACAGAGTCCTCAGAGAACCAAACCATCAAAGGAACTCACTTTCCCTTTGAGAAGCTTTCATGTGCACAGAAACACCAACAGCAGCTGCTGAAACCTTCCCGAGATACCTGCACAGGGCTGAGCACATCACCTGAGCACAGCAAAGCACCTGAGCACAGTAAAAGCACCTGAGCACAGTAAAAGCACCTGAGCACAGCCCCCTGCCCAACAGCAGCACCACAATAATGGTGCTGCAAGCAGGACCCCCAGAGCCGTCCCCAGCAGCTGAGCCCTCCCAAAGCAGTTGGTCCCAGCAGCTTTAAGAGGGGGGTAAAATATCCCGAGAATGTCCCAGCAGGAGATGCCACTGAAAACAGGCCACAGCTCTTCCCAGTGGAAAGCCATTGAGAGCTGCCAGTGCACAGGAGATTCTGTAACTGCCCATTCCTCAGAACAAACTATGTTACCAATCTATAATTGTCTGATGAAAGTGAAAGGGGATTAAGCGACAGAAAGTGTCTGAGAACAAGTTGGGGCATGTAAGGCAGAGTCCAGCTGGACCAAAATTATATTGTACCCAATTCCCAATTCTGCTACAGTTACCTGCTTATGCTTTCATGCCACAGGCACGAAATTTTTCAATGCTTTGTACCCTGGATCACAATTATAGTATGTTCCACAGTTATAAATACAATTTCTTTAGAGTCTAGATTTCATTCCAAATAATCAGGTCAAACACTTGAGCTGCTCTGGAGAAGAGGTGTGGGTTTGGGGTTTTTTTTATGCACTAGATAAAAGCTTCTAAGAAAATATTTTTAAATTGTTTAATTCTGTAATGTTGCTATTTTTAGTAGCATTAGGAGACAGCTGTGGACACAGAGAGGCAGCAGTCTGGGATGGTTCACAGGCACTAAGAGACACACACTGTGTTTAAACAGTTTAAAACCTCTTTTCCCTCCCCAACCCAAGGGTGTAAATGACCCTGCACCCCCCACAATCCACACAGCTCCCCAGACTGTCCTGACATCCTGGCAACAGCACATCAGCAACCACCAGATCTGCTTCTGGGGTGCCACTTCTGCCTGTGAGGACAGCGTGTCACCAGCTGGGTTACAGTAAGATGGACATCAAGTCCAAAGCCTCAGCTTCCTTCTTCCCTGCTAAAGCTTATCAACACCCCATCAGTGTTTTGAGGCCACCCTTCTCACCAGATTTGGCCCAGCTGGTCACCATAAACAAATATTAACCCAACCAGAGTCACACCAAGACACAGATTGCCTGACAAACGTGTACTGAGGCACAGAAAGAGCACGGGACTCTGGTCTCTGTCACCTGATAAGGATGACGGGAACTGCCACCCACTGCTGCCACTGCCCCATGGATGCTGGGAGGAACAAAACCCCACAGGCATGCCCAGGGAAGGATGATTTCTTTGCAGAATCAGGTCTCAGGCTCCTGCCTCCTCCCTGACATTTAGAGGATTCCCCACTAAAGGGAAGGGGTGTCAAAACCAAGCTCGAGGTCTATACAGAGCAGTGGGGAAGTTTTCCTCACATTTGTGAGAACATGGATTCAATTTGAAGAGCAGACCTGTTCTCAGAGGACACCTGGGGTTAAAAATCAGGAGCAATGCTGGTGTGAGCCACTGTGGGAAACACATCCTGTGTGAGTGAATCCCCCTGACCCAGTCTGTTCTGTGAGATTCTGAGTGTCCTGACTTCTCACACAAATATACCTCAAGTATTTCTCTGAGTAGCACCTACATCTCATGTAAGTCATGGGAAAAGCAATTAGTTAAACCATGTTTAAACTCCCAATTAAGTTCATCCACTTCTGGGCAATCCAGGTGTTTCACTGGATAGAAAGGATTTGAACAGCCCACCCACAGGGATGGAAATGTGAATCTGTAAGAGAACTGTAACACAGAACTGTCCCACACCTGACATGAAAGAGAACAAGGTTTTACTGCAGATTTCTGCAGTATTTTTAGAGATAAGTTTATCTTCATGCAAAACATCACCTAGGGAGTACTAGTTAAACCATGACACAGCTACAAATTCTCCTAAATAGATGAAAAACACGAGGATCTCTGGAAGAGATCTGACAACCTTACAAATAATAACCTTTTCACCTAAAGCTGGATCCAAAAAGCTTTGTTACAATAATGCTTTTTTTTTCCCCCTACACACAATGGAAACCATCATTACCTGACACACTTCAATTAAATATCACACCTACTAATCTGATAAAAATTCAGCTTTCTAAACAAGAGCTAAAAAGAGAATATAAAGAAATATTACATGTAGATTATTGAAATATACATTAGTTCTTCCAAACTGGGAATCTCCAAGCCAGCTACACTAAAATATGGATTTTAAATCCACCACCATCAGCTACTTCAGACTAATTCACTTTCTCATGGAATTAAAGCAGCTCCAAGCCTCTCACCCACAAAGCTGGCACACACTCCAATTCAGAGAAAATCATTCCTTTTTCTTGTCCCAATACAATTTCCACACCAGCTTTAGAGGAATCCAGTGACTTCTATGGAATTCCAGGAGCATCCTGTGAAGGCAAAGGGGTTCAGAGCCACTCCTGCCCATCTCAGATCACTGTGGAGCTGCAGGTAACACGTGGGACTTCACTGCACCCCAAAAACCCCCTGTGAGCCCCCTCCCTCCCACCTGTGGTGGGGCCCAGCATCTGGAGGGGAGGGAGCAGAGCCAAGGGAACCGAGGGGATTTGATCCTGGATGCAACAGTAGCAAAATGCCCTCCTCACTCCACTGCCCAGGGTTTCCTCCCAAGGAAGAAACGTTTTCAGCATCAAACAGCTCATTTTTGGTTCTGCTTTTTGAACAAAGACGTTCACTTTTGGTTTTAGGCCGAAAGTGAAAGCTCAGCCTCTCCCTCTGCAGCCACTCCGAATGGAAAATAAATAACTAAATGGTAGAGCAGGATGGTGTGTGCTGCTGCTGCTGGGGAATGGACAGCCAGGACCTCAGGAATCAGATTTTTGCAGCAAGAAGGCAAGAAGTCAGCACAGAAAACAGACATAACTCTAGGAAAGTGTTTAATAAATACCAGGGAAAGACAAAGGGTTTAACCTGTATTTCCTGCAGATCAAGGAACAGCCTCCGAAACTCTGGATGCATATGTTCAACCCAAAGCATTTTTGGAGCAGTTAATAAAGCCAGCTGGCAGTTCCTCAGCACTGCCCAAGCCTGACAGAGGTCTGAAGGGGCACTGAGCATTCCTGGGAACTGGAGAAGTGGACACAGACTTTTAGAGGCTACTTACAGGTATTCCTCCCCAGTCAGCCACTAATTTTTCCCCCTAGATTGGCCAAACAAGCTATTTAAAAATAATTCCTTTATTCCAGCAGTACTGCTAATTCACTGCAAGTCCTCTGACCACAATTACTAATGATGCTGCTGGAAATGGTCTTTCAAAGCACATTAAGCTCTGAGTGCTCCCTACAGTACATGAAAGACACAAAGTGGGGAAGGAACTGTGGGTCTGGAGATGACAGTTCTGCCAAAGAGCAGCTTCCACACCTGGGAACAAGTTCTAGTGGAACTATTTATGCCTTTGTTAATTAACTCACACATGGGACATTGCTACAGAGAACCTGGAATACCCAACACGTGCATTTCTGTCACCATTTCCTGCAGGTGAGCACCAATCCTGGTGCAGAAGGAAGGGATGATCCCTGAAAGAACGTGCCATGCCTTTAACACTTGTTAAAGTGATCTGATAGTCTCATCAAGACAAATTATTTGCAGGATGTGCTGGTGCCAGCAGGTTCTGACCCTAATCCCAGGCCACACGAGGCAATCCTGGTAGGGCACCTGAATCACCTGGGCAGTGTGGGCTGCACAGGGCCCCTCACTGACACGGGAAAGGCGCTTCCAGAACAGCAGCACGTGTCCTGATTGTCCCTGGGTCAGTGCAGGGCCAGCCCAGCAGGGCCAACGACCCCAGGGCCACCCAGGAAGGGGTGGGAGCTGGGCAGGGGCACAGGGCACAGCTGGCAGCAGGACACACCTGCACGAGGGACAGCACCAAGCTGGGGCAGAAGGAGCAGCCCCTGCCAGGCACTCACTCTGGCCCTGAGCCCTCAGAGCAGCCCCAGCCCGTGTTTGTTTGCACACACATCTCTCCACCCCAACAGGCACGTGCCCATCCAGCCACGAGGCTTAACAAACTTCACAAAAAAATGTGAAAACCGATGTTTTCAGAACCAAACTACCCAAGTTGGGAAATCAAGGCTATTTCAACCACTTCAGTCACTCTGAGGCTAGATTTGAAATGCTGTTATTTCAAACAAGAATTCAATACTCCTGAATGAAAAAGAGCTGCTCCAGCACAAACCAGGACCACTCTGGCTACACAGAGCATCTTCAGGAGTAACTTTCAGGGAACTCTGTTCCCTGCTCTCCCCAGGAACCTCCCAGAACCCCCAGGATTACAGAGCAGTGTCATTTTTAGTCATATCACCAACACATGAATGAGGTGGAAAGCATCTTCTGCTGGGAGCCAACTGTTTCTTCAGAGCAAACTCCTGAACTCCTCGAGACCTTCTTTCACACTGTGCCAGCTTACAAAACACAAGGAATTACTTGCTATTCCCCTACTCCTTCTGCAGATGCTTATTTGCCACTAAAATTCGATACAGAGCTGTAGGAGGAAGGAAAACCAACCAACACAATTACTTGCTATTCCCCTACTACTTTTCTGCAGATGCTTATTTGCCACCAAAATTCGATACAGAGCTGTAGGAGGAAGGAAAACCAACCAACACAGTTGTCTCCCCACTGTTTATAAACTCAACGATTCCACACGAGTTTTCTCCCAACTGTTGATAGCCTGACCTCCCCCTGTATTTCAGCTTTCAAAGCTGAGGTCTCTGGGTTTGATGTTCCACCTCTAAGCAGAGCTTAGCTAAGTGATCTCTCTGTGTCTGAAATACACAGCACTCGTTTGCTGTCCTGCAGCCCCCACCCTGCAGAGTTTTTAGGTCAACACACTTTGGAGAGGTGCAAGGGCTCAAAACGAGCCAAACCCCGCGACTCACAGAGCAGCTGCTCCACAACATCCTTTTCACAGTTCCTGGGCTCACTGCACCAGAACACTCCTAGCCGCTGTTTTTCACCCTTGTACTGAGTATCTCCCCTGTTTTTCTCGAGCTACAGCGTCGCTGATAACCCGTGCCTGCTTCTTCCTTGGGCAGTGCCACACAGCCTTTATCAAGACAAACACACACCCGAGAGCCAGAAGATTCAGAGAGACCCTCGGCCCGCAGGCAGACGCTGTTTTCCCCAAACACCCCGGGAACTCTCCCACGTGCACCGCGGCCGCTTCCAGGCTCCTCCAGCGCCTTTCTGCCACAATTCCCCTCCCTCCGAGGCCCCGAACGCAGCCTCACACCAACAGCTCCGCGGGCCTGGGAGCGGCAAACCCGCACCGGGGGCTGGGCCGAGACGCGGGCCCGTCCCGCTGCCCCAGCGCCATGGCAGCCGCGGGCCCCGCCAGGGCACGGAGGGCCCGGCACAAACACCGCCCGTTCCCCGCCGCGGCCCTGAGGCGACCGGCCCGGCGGTGTTTTGTGGGGGGGCCGCGGCCCCTCGGCCCCGCGAGCCCCCTCAGGCCGCCCCCCCCGCGGCCCCGGGCCCGCACCAGTTGGTCATGTCGAGGAAGAAGGCGCAGCCGGCGGGGCTGAGCTGGAAGCCGAGCAGGCGCTGGAACTCGCCGATCAGCACGTCCTTGTCGGTGGTGCCGAGGCAGCTGAACTTCTGCATGAGCTCCGCGTCCAGGTCCACGTCCATGCCCTCCATGGCCGGGGGGGCTCCGCGGCCGGGCCGGGGCCGCCTCAGCGCCGCCCACCCCGCGGCCGGCGTCACCCCCCCAGCGGCCGGGAAGGGAGGGAGCGCGGCAAGGGCGAGGGGGCGGGGCCTCGCATGCAAATGACCTCCGCGCATGCAAATGACTCCGCGCGTGCAAATGAGCTCCGCGCGTGACCCGTGGGGGCTCCGCCGCGTCACCGGCGGGGGGGCGGGGCGATGGTTCGTCTCCGCCCACGCGCGCGCGCTGCCGTCCATATATGGGCGGGCGGCGAGCGCGCGTGTTTGTGTATGCAAATGAGCCCCCGTGACGTCACGCGGCGCCATGCAAATGAGAGGCGCAAGGCGCGACGGGAGCACCCCCGGTGGTTTTTTTTCCGCCTAAAAATGGTGTTTTTCCTGCAGTTTTCGGCCGCGCCAGGCTGCTCGGTGCGCGGCTGGCGAGCGGAACGGCGGGGCGCGTTCCGCCAGGGGAGCACAGAGAACGAGGCGCACACGCTTGGGCAGCGCCGGGGGGCGCTGCCGGGTGACGGTGGTGTGAGCAGCCAGGGCCGGGCGGGCGCGGCGTGGCTCCACCTGCAGGCCGAGGGGAGCCACACCGCGGAGCGCGTCCGCTGTCACTCCCCGGCAGGGCCGCCCGCCGTCACTTCCGGGCCCTACGGCAGCCGGCGCGGGTCAAGCGGCGCGCGGCGGCGCTGCGTGTGCGCCATTTCCGGCTGGCGGCGGCGGGAGCACCATGCCCAAGTGAGGCCGGGCCGGGGTCCCGGGCGGGGGTCCCGGGGGGGGATCGCTGCTTGCCGAGGCTCCTGGTGCTCCCCGCGAGCCCAGGGCCGGGAGGGGCGCGGATGGCGGGCGGGCCGAGCGCTGGCGCCCTGCGGGGTCGTTCCCGGGCTCCCTTAACGCTGGCAGCGGGCCCTCATTAACCAGGGCCCTCATTAACCAGGACTCTCATTAACCAGGGCTCTCGGTAACCAAGGGCTCTCAGTAACCAGGCTTCTCCCGGCAGGTTTTACTGTGATTACTGCGACACGTACCTCACGCACGACTCGGTGAGTACCAAAGCCTCCGTTTCAGTCCTTTCGTACGTGAAGAGCATTAAAATACAATTTAGCTCGGCTAAAAGCAGGCCTGTGGGGTGCAGCGGTGTTCCTGAGTGTTTTCCCTTTCTATGCAAAAAAAGAAGAAGAATGTGCCATGCCACTGGTGTTGGGCAGTGGCAGGGTCAGAGGTGGCAGCTGGGGGACTTCAGGGCAGACTGGAGAGTCAATATTTAATGTGCTGATAACAGTTTATATAAAAGTTTTGTACATCACCCCTCCTCTGCCGGGGCACAGAAGCAAACCTGCTTTATGCTGCTAAATTACACGTGTTTCAAATCATAACAAACACCAGTAACCTTAGGGTTTTTGTGGCCTCTCCCAGCCCTCCGTGAGAAAAACCCACTGCAGTGGCCGCAAGCACAAGGAGAACGTGAAGGATTATTACCAGAAATGGATGGAGGAGCAAGCCCAGAGCCTGATTGACAAAACAAGTAAGGCCAATCTTTCTGTGACCCCGGCTGCCTCCCCTTTCCTTCCCCTGCCTTTCCTCCAGCTGCTGTTCCCTGCTTCCACCTCGACTTCTCCTCACTTCCCTGGGGACTCTTTGCTCAGTGAGTCGTGAGTGAAATCCTGGAGTGTGGATCTTGAGTTCCTCAGGTTTTGGGCTGTCCTGGGGGAGCCTGAGAGCTCTGCGTGCCACACAAGAGCTGAGGTTCCCTCCCAGGGCTGGTGGCAGTGGCTCCATGTCACTGTTCATGAGGGCTCTCAGTGATACCCTGCAGGGCCACGTAACAAACTTGTGCTGCTTGGCAGTGGCACATTTTTGTACCACGGATAAGAATTCCAAAAGATAGGAAAACAGACATAAAAATGTGTGGATTGTTGCATTTTTCACGTGCTGGGGTTGCCTGCCCTCAGTTCCCAGGTGATGTTTTTTTCCCTAAAGGCTTAACTGAAGTGTGGCATTGATTCCTCTGTCCCTTCAAGAGGTCCTTTGTGCCTTTCCTCTGTGAAAGAAGCACAAACACCAGGTTAGCTGTGTGGAGCACTCCGTGGCTCGTGGGGGATCTCAGGTTGGACAGGACCCCTCAGGATCACTGCTCCCACCCCCAGCTCCATGCAGGACTGCCTGAGGCCAAGCCCTGTGACCAGCAGCATCACCCAGCTGCTCCCTGAGCTCTGACACACTCGGAGCCGTGCTCACTCCCCCGGGGAGTGTCCAGTGCCCAAACACCTCTGGCTGAAGAATTTTCCTAAAACACCCAATCCGAATTTCCCCTAACTCATCCTCACTCTATCTCCCTTTGTCTGTTCTCCTTGTGATGCTTCCAACCTCCCCACCTTTCCCTTCAATTCCAGTCAGTACCAGTGGAATTCCTCCCCTCCCTGGCCCCGTTGCCATTCCAGCACAGCATGTCCCGGTGGAACGCTGCGGATCCCGCCACGTGGTTGATTTTGATTTTTCTCCTCTCCCACCCCCCTTCCCCGGGGTGTGACATCCACGCAGGAGCTCTCTAGTCCCAGCTGTAACAAAGATTGCCTCCAGGAGTCTCAGGTGCTCCCCAGGTGCCAGGGATGTGTCCGGCGTGGGGACGGCAGCGCACGCAGCATGACGCGACCGCGGGGCATGACACGGACGAGCGACCCGCCCGCTTCCTCGGCCTAGTAACTGGTGTTTTTTTTTTCCCTGGGATTCTTTCTTTCCTTTTTTTTTTTTTTCTTTTCCCCCCCAATGTAGCGGCTGCATTCCAGCAAGGGAAAATTCCACCGACGCCGTTCTCGGCACCACCTCCGGCCGGAGCCATGATTCCACCTCCTCCCAGCATCCGTAAGTTTGGGGCACGTTGGGGCTGGGATCAGGGCCCCCTGGAGCTGTATTGCTTGTGTCCTCAGAAAGAAAAAGCCTTTTAGCCTGAAGCCAAGCCATCTTGAGCTTGTGCTCTCGGGGTGTGTGGAAATTTTGTGTAGGAGCAGTTCAGTCCTTACTGTGCCTGATTTCTGGGATGCTGAGTGCACCAGAAGCAGTGACAACCCCTCATTCCATGGGGGCTCCCACGGCTCTGTTAAAACTGCACAGTGGGTTGCTTTTGGTTGGTTTTTATAAAAAGAAATCCCTTTGGTAACCTGAAGGGCCCCAGAGCCCTCCTGGCTCTGTTAAAACTGCACAGTGGGTTGGTTTCTCTAAATAGAAATCCCTTTGGTAACCTGAAGGGCCCCAGAGCCCTCCCTGCTCTTGGGAGTGGCAGCTCCCTGTGCTGGCTGTGCCCAGCTGGGGTTGGTAGCCAGCATATTCCTCCTGTGGTCACTTCCCAGCACCTGGAATCAGGGCTGGAACTGAGGCAGTGTAAGCCCCTGAGGTGTTAGTTCCTGCCACGTGCTGTGAATAGCTGCAGGCTCTTTGGTGGCTGAGGGTGCCAGTGTGTAACTGTTGTGTCTGTGCAGCTGGCCCCCCCCGGCCCGGCATGATGCCAGCCCCACACATGGGGGGGCCCCCCATGATGCCAATGATGGGCCCACCCCCTCCAGGAATGATGCCAGTTGGACCTGGTAAGTCTGGGATGGGGTAAGTCTGCCATGGGGGGCTGGATGGGGGGTCTGGGGGATGTTTCCTGTCCCACCATCTGTTGGGCACTCAGTGCTGTCCTGGTCACGCTGTGGTCACACCCTTGTCACTGTTACCCCTGCATGGAGAGACTACAACAATTTTTACTCATTAAACCCCTTTGCTTCTCATTAATAGTCACCATCCCCCTGTGCAGCTGGAATTGTGGCTCTGGGCAGTCATAGCTGTTCTCCCTCTGCTCTGAGCTGTGGTTGTTCAGGAGTTTGGTGCCACCAGGTCTCAGGTTTTGCACAAGAGGTGCATTTTTTGCACCAAATGTTTTTTTACTGTTTAAAGCATCTCAGGGGAATGTGTTCCAGAGAAACAATGGGCCTGGAAAAGGCTTTATCAGAACTGTAAACTAAAATGTCTTTGATCCATTCCACTCCTGAGCTTCCTGGCATTTGAAGAATTCTCAAGGGATATCTTATTGGAACAGTTCCCAGAACAAATCTATTGGAACACACACACACACACGTGCACTGAAAGTAGTGAAATGTCTTTGTAATTGTTGTCCTGCATTTGAAAGTGTTCTTTAAGTGTTTTTAAAGGCTCAAGATAAATGCACAGTCTGTGATATCCAGCAGCCTGCTGAAAATAAATGGCCAAGTGGGATGGAAACCATTGTTTCAGGGCTATGCAGTGGAGCCCCTGCTTTTCCCTGGCATAGGTGCTCTGTGCTTGTTTGTGAGCACATGGGATGGTTTTGCAGCACTTTTCTCCAAATTAACACTTTTCCAGATCAGTAGTTAAGCTGCTGTGTCTCTTGAGTGGCTGGAAATAAGTTGTGAGTGAATATTGTCAGAATGGGTGTATAACCCAGGGGCTTGGTTCCTCCTGTGCTGCTGGCTGAGCTCCTCAGGGAGTGGAATCCATCTCAGCAGCTGCCAGGTCAGAGCTTGCACCCTTGGAAAATGGGATTTCCCTGGAGCAGGGTAAAGAACCTGCCCACTGTACAGTGTGAAATTTCCCCTCTCTCAGAGCGATGAGGCAGATGTTGCTGTGAAGAGAAGCTGTGCCTGCCCCTGGATCCCTGGAAATATCCAAGGCCAGGTTGGACAGGGCTTGGAGCAACCTGGGATAGTGGAAGTGTCCCTTCCCATGGCAGGGGAGTGGAAGTAAACCTTTAAGGTCCATCCCAACCCGTGTTCTTCCGTGACTGGGCAGGTGGTGCTGCCAAGAGCTGTCTCTAACCTGTCTTTCCCCTGGCAGCTCCTGGGATGAGGCCGCCCATGGGAGGACACATGCCAATGATGCCAGGGCCCCCAATGATGAGACCCCCCTCCAGACCCATGATGGTGCCAACCAGGCCAGGAATGACCCGTCCAGACAGATAAAGATGGAGGTGGAGCTGCCTTTTCATATTAGGACCTTCCCTATGACAAACACAACAGACCTGTGTCCCTGGGGCTTTGTACTCAGTGTGTAGAGGGATTCTGCTGTAACCTCAGTGTATGAATGGACACACCCTGCACTGACTTGTACGAGGTCTGGCTTTTTGGGTGTCTCTTCAATTGTATTATTTTTTCCCCCCTCCCATTGAATAAAAACAAGAATAAACATTGATGTTGTTTCCATATGGACTCGGAGCCTCATTCTGAATTCTCTCCTGGGGGAGAAAATAACGGTGGGAGGAGCAGTGCTGGGCTGTGAGGGGCTGGTGGGGGAAGCCCTGGGAAGGGGTCCTGGAGAATCCTGGGGCGGCTCCAGGATGGTCTGGGGGGGTGATTCCGTTGTGGGGTCTGCAGGGCAGTTCTGGGGTGATCCCTGGAGGATCCCAGGGTGGGGTCCTGGGGTGGTGTCCGAGAGGGGCGTCCTGAAGGATCCGGGGGTGGCTTCCTGGGGCTGCTGGGTTGGTCCTGGAGTGGGCTCCGAGTAGGGGTCCTGGAGCAGGTCCCTGGATGTCGGGGGGCTCACTGTGACCGCTCTTTCCCCGCACACGCCCGGAGCGCGGCTGGGGCGGTGCGGGAAGGGGCCGGCCCCGGGCGGGCGGTGCGGGAAGGGGAAGGGGCCGGCCCGGGGCGGGCGGTGCGCGATGGGGTCCCGCCGCCCGCGGGCCTGACCCGCCGGCCCGGCATGGCGGGCATCATCAAGAAGCAGATCCTGAAGCACCTCTCCCGGTGAGGCTCCCCCTCCTCATCCTCCTTCTCCTCTTCATCCTGCTCATTCTCCTCATCCTCCTCGCGGGGGGCGAGAGGCCGGGCCGGGGGGTTTGGGGCCGGTGCGGAGCTGCCGGGCCCGGCGGGCTGAGGGCCCGTTCGGGCTGCGGAGCCCGGGCCGGAGGGGCTGTCCGAGGGTCAGGGGCTGTCCGGGGCCGTGGGCACTGTGCTGGCGGGGGGCAGCGGGCCCAGCCTGCCCGGCGTGGCCCTGCCGCCCCTCACGGGTCGGAGCCCGGCTTTGCCCGGTGTCGGTGGCGAGCGCGGCCCGGCGGTGCCGGCCCTGGGCGGCGGCAGGGGAAGCTCGGCAGGCGAGAGGGGAACGCGAGCTCTGTGGCGGGGTGTTGCCATTCTATTCCGTCATTTTCCGTGAAGTTCGTGCGAGGGGCGTTGGGGAAGAGCGGGTGCTCCCGGCGTGAGGCTCTGCCGGGAAATGCGGCGGCGGGCCCTGGGCACATAGCGGTGCCTCAGTTTCCCTCACGGCGAGGAAAGAGCTGCCCGTGTTATCTCATGGCTGCGGGCACCACCTCGCTCTGCATCGCTGTGGGATCACAGGAGCGTGAGCAGAAAGGTGCCGTGCCCGTGAGGGTGCGGTGAGGCCACAGCCCCGCACAGAGCTTGTCCTCTGCTCTCTGAGCGGGTCCTGCCATCCCCGCTGCTGGACACGCTCAGGTGCGCAGCGAGGGGGCTGAAGTGACCCGTGTGGGCTCAGTGCTGGTGTCATACACAAATCCCAGCCCTCTGAGGTGGATCCTGGGGGTGTGCGAGCCCCAGACCATCCCCACACACCGCACAGTGCAGGGTCTGTCCTGGGGTCACCGATGGCTCCATGCTCTGTCCCAAAGAGGGGTGATGGAGCTGCTCTGGGTGCTGGTCTCAATGGATTTCTGGCATCCCAAGCTTTCTGTCTCCTTCACCTCACACAGGTGTGTTGCAGTCAGTACAGATTCAGCCTGTAAGGAGGCATTGTAGTATTTTGTAGCACAGGGAGGGGGGTGAGAGCAGTTCTTGATAGAAGGTAAAGCAGAGCTGGGCTTTATCCTGGGTGCTGTTCCTGTGGGTGTTGTTCTCATGGACAGCTCTCTTTCTTTACATAAATACAGTGTTGCTGGTGCTTTTGCTTAATTTTGTGTATCAGTCTGTCCTTACCACTGCTACAGCATATTCTTGCCCAAAGTGCCCCTTTTTCCCTCTGATTGGGCCAGTTCTTAATGTTCACCTGTGTATCCTTTGGGCGGTTCCAAGGAGAACAAGAAGTCCCAAAACATTCAGCATCTCTGCCTGTTTTCCTGCTAGCTGGACTTTATTGTTTGGGTAATTGATCCGATTCTGCCCCTCACTTGAACAAGGGTTGTGGATCTTTGCAGAAATGCAATTTGAACCCAGTTTAATGGTGTATAAAAAAGCTTAATTATTTTTTGTTTCACTTTTGTTTCCTCCAAAGACCTCATCTTCACCCTCCCTTTGGGTTTTCTTTCAGCCACGCTCGTTTGCCTGGAAGAATTTTGCTACTGAATCATTAATCTGCCTTTATATTCTGCTCACATTTGCATATGAAATAATCCCTTACTCTTTTTGTTGTGTCTCCACTCGGAGTCCTTTCTGCACGGGGGTGTGTTTTTGTCCCTCTTCCATGTGGAAATTTGCAAGAAAGCAGTCAGGAGAGGCAGCTGGAGCAGGGAAATGTGGATGAGGTGTTTCACCTGACTGTTCCTGTGATCCCACCTCACGTGAGTGACCGGGTCACAGCAGGGATCGCTGCAGCTGGGCTTGTGAAGGTATTTGAGAAGGCTCAGCCTTGTGTTGTGCTTCAGCAGCTTCAATTCCTAGAGCAGGAGAACCTAAAAACTTGCAGAGCTTTCGCCATCTGTGCCTTTCACTCCTTTGTCCTATATTTAGCTTGGAAAAGCAAACAGATTAGGTGGTTTCAGTGCTTGCTGCTTCCAAGCAGGCACAGGGCTGGGGAGTGTTTGGAGCCCAGCATCAGGGGCTCCCCCAGCCTGTAATTACCCATGGAAGCACATCCAATGCTTTAAAATAAAATCAATGAGCTGCCTTTACCTCTTCCTGGCCTTCTTTGAAAGGAGCTCCTTCTCGTGGTCTGTTTTTGTTTCAGGCAGTGCTGGCGTAGCCGCGGCAGATCCGTGTTCTCAGGGTGTGACAAAGGCCCTGTTTATCCACGAGCCCAACTGCCTTAACTTCATGTGCCACTTTGGGATTTGAGTTCTCAGCACTGCAGTGGGAATCCTTGCCAAAATGGCTTTTATTTAATTTCCTTGGAGAGGTTTATCCCCTGCTGCCTATAACAGCTGCTTTGTGACGTTTTCTTGTGGGACACGTGTTGAAGCCTGTGAGCTTGTGGAGTAACAGGCACACCAGCCATGGCTTCCAGAGGAAATGCAACGTGCAGTCCTGCTGGGAAGAAATAAAAGCTGGTGTCAGCAGAGGAGCAGCTGGACTGGGGTTTGGGGGCAGGTCTGAACACAGCAGAAGGAGAGCACAAATGTGTCTTACTGTGACACGGAACTGCAGCTGAGGAATAACTTTGGGAACCTCTGAGAGCAGGGTGAAAAGGGAGCAGAGGAGACATGAGAGAGGAGTGAACAAGAAGATGGGATTTGTTCTGTGCCATTCAGGAATCATTGGAATGGGCTCTGTGGCTTGCACCAGGCAAGTCAGGCCATGTCGCCAGCTCTGCCTTTGCCCAGCACAGGAGTGTGGGGAATTCCCTGAGTCTAAAGAATGCTTTCCCCCCTCAGCTTGGATTTCTCACCCAAATGCTGCAGTCTGGGCGCTGCTGTGAGAGAACAGACCCTGAATCCCTGCTCTGTTTGCCTCTGCCTTGCCCTGAAGTGTTTTGCAGCATCGCTGCGTGCTCGAGCACTGCGCTGCAGCTGTGCCCTTGCTGCAGTCACAGGATGGCACACGCGGCTCCTCAGGGCTGTGGGACACCCTCAGAGGCAGGAAAAGCTACCACCAATAAAAGAGATTTGCTTACTACCAACCCTCCAGGCTTCTCCCAGTTTCCTGACCTTGGTTATAAATTACCTGGAAGCAATTTAGTGAGCATGGTGGGTAAGGAGGAAAGCAGAGAAACTGCATCTGGGAATGGCCTGAGGAAGCTGCAGAATCTCAGGTGATTTAGGCAGCAACACCTCTGACCAGCTTTGCAATTCTGGCTTTAGCTGTTTTAATATCCTCCTTCAGGGGTCAGGGAAATTCCTGTGATGACCATTTGCCTAAAATAGCTGTTGCAGCAGTGGGAAGTACATGAAACCACAGAGCTCGGAGTGTTAAAGGCTGATAGAAACTGTTACTTTTCCGTCTGCACAGCACGTGCTCTTCCTGCAGGTGATGGTTCCTTTGGTGCCCCGTGCCCAGGGTGGATCCAGAGCATGCAGCAGTTTGTGGCTGGACTTTATGAGGCAGTTTATGAGGAAGGAGCTCTGCCAGGTCCCAGCAGCTGCTGCTGGTGCAGCACCAAACCCCTGGTGATAAGCTTGTATCTGTGCCCAGCAAAGCATGTAAGGCTAGATGTAAACACTTTACTCAATGTTTCAATTTGGAAATATCTTGTTTTCCCAGTATGTTTTGATGGCTTCTTTTACTCTTAAAATTTTTAATATAGCGTAATTATTGATGGCAAGGCAGAACCCCAAGTTATTATGGGTAAAGTAACATGGATCTGTCTCTTCTTTGTTCAAGACAGAGTAGGGAAAAGGAGTGGGCACAGACAGGACGTGGCATTTTCCCTTCACAGAGTCTGAAGTCTTCCCTTGCAAAGTTATGGTGGCTGTGCTGCACTTTGCTGGGAGAACCAAGTGATCAGTTTTATGGAGCTGCTGGGTGCAAAGTGTTTCCAACCACTTCTCCTTGGCTCCAGGCACGTGTGTGCCATTTCTGGAATGCTGAATAGACTCTTGTTTCAGCAGAGGTAAATTACACTTGAGTAGCTCAGGAGGAAAATGTGGCCCGAGCTCCTTCAGTGGCAGCTCTGGGCTTGCAGAGCCCTGCACTGACCCTGTGGAACCTCTGCAGAGTCCTTCAGCCTCACTGATGGAAAGGGGCTCTTCTTTCTTATTTCTCCTGGACTCCCCGAGCCCTTGCCTCCCCTAGAGTGCTCAGTTGAGTCAGAATTAGGGAATAACCTGTTTGTTTCTGCACACTGGAGACTAAAATGATTGCAGGATGAAGAAGTGGAGCTTTGGACTAGTGCTTGAATTTATTTCTTCCTAGTTTTCTTTCTTCTGTTATTTGCTTGAGGATTAGGTTTGGGGAAATTCCCTGGCAAGTGCTGAGAGTTTGCATTCTGGATTTGTTGAGAGCATGGGGCAGCTGGCATTTAAACTTTACTGAGTGTCCAGGCGAGGAGCTGGAAATAGCAAAGGGAAGGTGGAGTTCAGCCCCTGGCACAGACCCAGCCTCTTCTCTCAGCTGAGTTCCTGGTTTGCTTTCCAGGGCTCCCAGTACCCACTGAGGTGCTGGTGGGTGTGAAGCAAGGTGTCTCAGCGTTCAGAATGCTCCAGAGAAATATTTGTTGAGACAAGAAAGTGTCCTTGGTGCCAAGGGAGGCTGCAGCCTTGGGGAGGAGTGAGCTGGGATTCTGCTCTGTGTCATGGTTCTGTCTAATCTCCTTGGAAATGCTGATTTTTCTCCCTGCAAATTTAACTCTGAATTGAATTCTTAAGCCTTCCCTTAGCCTCGTTGCAGGAGGTAACACAGAGCCAAGACAGCTGATGACTTATCAGGATGTTTTGTGTGTGGCTGAGAGGCCCAGCCTTTCATTCAGTGCAGTTGAAGCCTGGAAAAACAGAAAGCTGATAATGGAAAGCCACCAGCAGGGACACCAGATGTGCCTAAATCCACCCTGATAAGGAGCGTGGGACGGGCTGGCACCTCCTCACGTGGAAACTGTTTGCCCTGTAACCCAAGCAGGGTGAATTTCTCAGCCCATTGTCCACTTGGGAAGGAGCTACTCCCTCCCAGGATATCTGGGGTGCTCAGAGCTGTGCACAGGAGATGAGATGATGATAAATGTGCTGCTTCCTGTCTTCTTAACAATTGGGCAGTTTGGTGTTGATGGGATTCCCTTAAACTCTAAATGGCTTTGTGCTAAGAGGGTGTGATACCAGCTCCATCTCATGCTGCAATAATTAGTCCCATCCTCTGCTAATTCAGCGAGTTTTTCTTCTTCCTGTGCAAGTCTGCAGAGCAGCTCTGTGCCCACTCTCAGACAGAGTGGTCCCTGCTGACACTAAAAATTCGAGGACGTAAAATGGCTTTTCTTCCTGAAAAAGCTTTTAGTTCTTCCTGTGTGTCTTTGAGCAGCTATTTTTTCCCTTTTTACAGAAGTTTTGATCACTTGCCCAGTTTTATTTCCTCCAAAATTATTTTTAAGTTCATCCTCAGTCATGTGTGCTGCACTTAAAGCTTCTGCTGCTGCCTTCCTTGAGAGCAGCCCTGATTTGGAAACTCACTGACCTTTCCTTTTAGCAGTCATGAACCTTTTGTTCTAGTAAACATGCTATATGGCTTCTGAGATAAGAGGTTATAATTTGAGGTGAAATGTCACATCACAGAGATTTTTGGGTTGTAGAAGATATTCCCAAGGAAGATGGAAATCCCACTAAATGCCCTGTCCAAAACCAGACCAGGCAACACTTGAAAGATTTTTGGGAAGGAGCAAATCTGTGTTGGTTACAATACAGTTGTTGGGGTTTTTTTTTCCCTGTGTCCAATTCCTGTCATAATTGATTAAATTACATATCTGTATTCCAGATCAAAGCAGAAAATCCTCATCTCTTCCCTTGCTGTGACCCTTGTGGAGGCAAAACCCCCCAGTGGTTCCTGGGCTGGTTTCCCACTGAGCTGATCAGTTCCTCCTTTCTGCCTTACCTGTGTTTGGAGGGACTTTCCAGCTGCTCCCTGCAGCTGTGGCTGGTGTCACAAGCCATGCACTTCCTTCTGCCAAGAGATTTTGCTTGTCATTAAGCAAAATCAAGGTCACTGATGTACAGCTAATTAGTTCCCCCATAAAATAGCCATAGTGACAAAGGTATTAATAGAAATGCTCGTGTGGAGCTGGGGGTGGTGGCTGTGTACAAGAGCCAGTGATGGCTGCAGGACTGCAGGGAGGAGGCTGAGGCAGAAAATGAGTATTTGAGAAGAAGGTTCCTGATCCATGTGGCAGCAGGGTAATGAGACAGGGATCTGAGGAGAAGTTTTATGATTTCAGATGTCTTCTGACATTATCTGTCCATTCATTTGCTCAGTTGGAGACAGTGTGGCGAGACAGCTACAAATGTGAACATAAATTTATTTATGATTCTAGCCTGGCTTTGGGCCAGCGGTCAGATTTACCCAAATTCCTCTTGCAGTCAGTGAGTTTGTGGCCTCTGGATATGCAGGCTGAGGAACTGGGCAGTTGTTTTCAGTAGTGACATCATGTTTTGATACATAGTCAAGCTGATGATTGAGCAAATAGATTTTCAGGGTTGACTTTTGTCAGAGTAATCCCAGCAGGCTCAAAAGGAGTGCTGCCCTGTAAGTTTACTGGCTCAGCTCTGCTTGACTTCTGATGGAGCTGCAAAAAAAAAAAAAAGAAAGAAAAAAAGTGCAAATATCCTGTGGTGTCAGTTTTCCCAATAGCCACCATTTTCATTCAGGTTTCCCTAAGCCAGCAGCCCCTGCTGCCAAGGCCATTGCTGTGGGTGAGTGTGGATGGAGAGACCCTGCCAGCACACATCTGCCACCTTCTGCTTTCCCTCCCCTGGCACTGACCAAAGCAGCTCCTCTCTGGCAGCAGAGACTGGCACCTGTGGGCTCTGTGTTCTCAGGAACTCTCACCTGTGAGCCCTGTGTGACATGTGGCTGGGGAAGTGGCTCAAGTGAGGAGATCATTCCAGTGGAAAGTCTGGGATTCCTGTACAGGGCAGCAGCTGAAAGCAGGGGCTGACAGTGGGCAGCATACCCCGAGAAATTTGGGCCCTGGTTTTAAAGAAAGAATCTGTTTCCATTTGAGATTTATTTTTCAGAGTCTCCCTTCTGTTGTCCCATCATGGGTGGGGTCTGTAAGCTCTGCTTTGGGGATGGAATGGCACATTTTGGTGCATAGAATGCCTCATGAAAGGATTCTCTAATGGAGCCTGGTAGCACTGGAGGTGGGTTTGGTGCCTGCTCAGCAGGATCTCTGCAGCCTTTCCCTGCAGATGGTGATAAAGAGTTGCCTGGTTTGGCTGGATCAAGTTCCATACCTCGCTCTAGACTGTGTCCTGTTTCACAGCTTTGGTTCTTCCACAGTGTGCTGATATTTTTGATACACCTACACTCTGAAGGAAAGTGATGCCCTGGTTCAGACATGTGCTTGTGTTGCCTATAATCAAAAGAAAAAACCCCTTGTATTAGAATAGTAAAGTAAAAAGCAGACCTTTATTTGGAAGCTTCCAGGTGTCGTGGTGGTGATGGGAACACCCAGAGCTGAATTTCTACATTTTATAATGTTAATTAATTAGGGTATCTAACAGGTACATCCTAGAGGAGATTCAGTTGCCCCAGTAACCTATTCCTGGGTCATCCCCTTGGAACTGGTCCAGGGGGTTCTCTACCCCACTTCTGATTATGCCTTATTTTAGGACCCCTCCTTGGAATAAGACTAAACAATATTTCAGGAATGTGTTTAGAAGGTCAGCTTATTGTTCTAAAATCTAGGGGAGAAGGGTAGGAAAACTACTGGAGCTATAGCCAGGCATTAGCAATCTACAAAACTACAAATGGATGAAAAATATATAAAAAGCCTAAGCATCATTCCCTCCCTTTAGAGACTTGACAGTATAGAATTATAGGCAACACTTGTACTTTTCCTCTGCATTAGCAGCTGAAAGCAGCTTCCCCTCTGAGCACTCTTATCCTGGGATGAGGCTCCCAGCCCAGGGATGATCCTTCAGTGCAGGTGTGAGAAAGCTCAGCCAGTGGGAGCTGATCCCTGCCCACACCAGCTTTTGAGCTTTAGTGCTGGGTATTCCCTACCTGTCCATGCTGTGTTTGGTTTATTCTTGGCATCCAATCCCAGGCAGACACGATGACATCAGCTTTCAGCAGAGCTGCTTTGACACAGCACAAGGGTGCCCCTGGATTGCCTCTGCAGGTGTTTACTCTAATTTTCAGCTGTGTCTGGGTTTATGGGTGCTCACAGCAGGACTCCAGCCCAAATAATTAATTCCCAGTGCTCCCTGCCAGTGGAGCAGCTGTTGGAACACACTCTGCAGTTTTCATTTTCTTGGTGCTGATGCTGAGAAGCCAGGTGAACCTCAGCCACCTCCCTGGGCGTGTTCAGACAAGAAGCCTTTGGGTAGAGGGAGTGATGAGTTTGGAGGGAATGTGCAGCCTGGCAGGTGGTGCCAGCTTGGTGTGAGCTGGCAACGTCCCTGTGGCTCAGGGCAGGGAGGGGACAGCAGGGACAGGAGCTGTCTGCAGGGGGAGAGCAAACTCACAGCTGTGTGCTGCCTCCCCTTCCAGCACAGGGCTGACACCAGCATCTCAACACATCTGTCAGACTTTCTCTTCCAGCAAAATGTCTGGAAAGGCCCTTTTGCCCCTGGAAGCCCTGGGCTGATGGCTCAGCTGCTGCTGCAGTGCCTCAGCCAGGTTGGTGCTGCACCCCGAGCTCCCTCAGTGGCTGCAGCAGCTGCATGCTGGCACTGTGGCTCTGGCTGCCCTCTCCTCCTGGGGCTGTGGCTGCTGCAGGAGCCCCTCGTGCCTCTCCCAGAGCAGTGCCCCCACGGTGGGTGCAGGGCAGAGCGTGGCTGGGAGCTGCTCCTGCTTAGGCTGACAATAGGGGCTTTCTTTCCATCCCGCCCTCTGGACCACTGTGCAGAATGAGAATTAGCATTGGCATGGAGGAATGTTGAAATAAGCCCTGGGTTTAGTGGTGGGAAAGTTGTCTGGCAGGAACTCCTCAAGTCTGAATCCAGTGATGTTGGAATGCAGCCCCCTGCTCCCATGGAGGCAGCTCCTGCACTGGAGAGGGGTTTGATGGAGACAGGAGGAGTTTTGCTGCCACAGAGGGGTTCTGTGGCATGGAGAAGTGTTGGTGGCACTTGTACAGCCTCTGTGACCTGCTGCCCTCTGAACTGGCTCCTCTGTCTCCTTAGGGGCCACTCTGGTTTTAATCAAGGCCGAGGCTTTCCCAGCCGGATCCTCTGCTCTCGAGCAGTCCTGCTGCAAATGTTTCATCCATGACACTGAAATCTCGGGCACATGAGGGATGTGAAGGGTTGCACCCAGGGGAGGTGAACACTGGCAGCCCTGGGAAGGAGGAATTTCAAGCAGAAAAACAGAGGAGGGAGCTGGGCAGTGTCTGGGAGGGGAGGTGCTGTTTGGCCCTGCTGACCAGAGAGCAGGCTGGGCTGCAGTGCTGGTGTTAAAGAGTCTGCCACAAAAGTCATTCATTAATGATCTTTTGCTTTCCTGGGTGAAAAGAATCTAGAGAATTAAACTTTCCACCGCTGACATGGCAATTCTGGGGGCAGTAAAACTGCTGAGCTCTTGCAGTTTGGCTTTGGTTTTCTTTGGTTTTGTCCTAGGGCAGTTTTGCAGGTTTGCAGGATCCAGAGCTTTAGAAGGAAATCTTCAGTTTCTCAAACCTGAATTTGGTTTAAAACAAAAAAAAAAATTCCTCCAAATGTCAAAGTGTAGAAATGTTTATTTTTCTGGAGCGACCAACTTGCCTTGGGTTTAAAAATGTCAGAAAAGATTTAACAAAACAGCAAACAAACTCTGGTATTAAAATAGCTCTGAAATGCTCCTGCAGTCTCAGCAGCTTTGCTGGGGGCTGTTTGTGAGTTTCCTCTTTCTCCCCTTGAAGGTTTACCAAGAATCTCTCTCCAGACAAAATCAACCTGAGCACGCTGAAGGGTCAGGGGCAGCTGACCAACCTGGAGCTGGATGAGGAGGTGCTGCAGAATGTTCTGGAGCTGCCCACCTGGCTCGCCATCACCCGGGTCTACTGCAACAAGGCCTCCATCAGGGTGAGCAGAAACAACTTCAGATGGATGGAGTTACCCATTTACAGGCAGAATCGCTGAGGTTGTGCATGGACTTGCACTTTGCACACTGAGCTCTTACAAATTCTTCCTCCTTGTGCTTTTTAGAGGAAAAAAAAGTGTTTTTTTACTTGTTATAAGCTGTCAGGTTGTTTCATTGCATATGGTACTAACCACTGTTGCATTACATGAACTCAGAAGTTTTAAGGACATCAAAGAGACTTTCTATAAAAGAAATATGATTCTATTCTGCCAAGTGACAGTAAAAATGAGCTTGTCTTACTCATCTGGTGTGCTCTGTTTTTAGAGTCAGATCTGCTCGGTTTAGTAACAAACATTTGTTCTCCCTCCTACAAGAACTGCAGAGTGAACGTTGCTGTATGAAAATAAAATGGAGCTCTTTGGTTTGTGCACAGTCTTCAAAAGAGTTGTGTGACTTCCAGTAACAGCAGCAGTTAGTTGTAAACTCCTAAAGGCCAGGAATGTTCCCCACAGCAGAATTTGACCTGCAGAATATCTGTTACTCCTGATGATATGTGAGATCCAAAAGCTCAGCTAGGTTTGTAGATCTGGTGTCTGGAATGTCTTTTCCTTTCTCTGTGTCTTGTTTGACCTGGATACAATGAGACATTGCAGACATTTCTGAGAAATGGGGCTCAAAGTTTGGGCTGAGAAGTTTTCCTGCAATTTCTGAAACTTTCCAATGCAAAGAGCACTTTGATAACCTCAACTTTATTGTTTCAGATCCAGTGGACAAAGCTGAAAACCCACCCAATCTGCCTGGTAATGTTGCCTCTCTTGTCTTCTTTCCTTCCTTTCTCCCTTCTTCTTTTCTTCTTTTTTTTTCTCACTCTTTTTAATCTCTTCTGCTTGAGAAAAATTCTGGAGAGTGAAACCATCAAGTGCTCAAATTTTCTTGGGACCTGAATCCTCCAGGCCCTTAGCACATAGGGCCAGGAGTACCCTCCTGTGAGTCCCTCATTTCACTGCAGGATGGAGCCAGATGAGCTCTCAGGGAAGTCCAGGGCCACCCTGTGCCTGTTTTTTGTTGGGTGTTTTCCCACTCTTGGGGTTTCAGGTTGCCCACTGACCCTGATGGTGTGAGAGCTTTAACACATGAGACTCTTGCAGCATTGAGTCTCCAGAGCTGGTTGTCCCTGCCCTGGAATCTCCCCCCAGGGCTTGAGGCTTGGTGTGGTGTTCATGGCTCCCACGTTGTGTCCCTGCAGTACCTGGACAAGGTGGAGGTGGAGATGAGGACGTGTGAGGAGCCTCGGCCGCCCAATGGACAGTCCCCCATCGCCCTTGCTGCTGGACAGAGGTCAGACCCCGAGCCCTGCAGCTTCTCCCTGCCCTCCTGCTGGGGTGTGAGCTGCTGTTCTTGATTCACCCCTGGCCTCCCTGCTCTTGGGTTTAGGTGCCTTTGGTGTTGCTTATAAACCTCTCTGTGTGAGCCTCACCTCTGCCAGGCCTCTCGTCGTGACACGGGGGGATCTTCTCTTTGCAGTGAATATGGCTTTGCTGAGAAGGTCGTGGAGGGGATGTTTATTGTTGTCAATTCCATCACCATCAAGATTCACTCCAAGGCCTTTCATGCTTCTTTTGAGCTGTGGCAGCTCCAGGGCTACAGTGTCAACCCCAACTGGCAGCAGAGTGACCTGCGCCTCACCCGCATCACGGACCCGCAGAGGGGAGAGGTGAGGCTTTGATGAATGACTTTTCCTTGTTTCATTTTGTGTCTTCTGAGTGTTTTGGGTTTTTTTTTAATTCTTGAAGTTGTGAGAATCCCAGCATTTTCCTGTTTTTCTCCTCCTGGGCAGGTTCTGACATTCAAGGAGCTCACCTGGCAGACCCTGCGGATAGAGGCAGATGCCACGGAGAATGGGGATCAGGATCCTGTCACCACTCCTCTGAGACTCATCACCAACCAGGGGAGGATCCAGATCTCTCTCAAGAGAAGGGTGAGAGTTTCCTCCATGCTTTGCAGGATGTGGTCTCACTGCCTGGTGCAGAGATGATGAATATTTCCTCCCACAGTCCTCAACAGCCCTTCTCTCCCTATAGAAATGTTGAGCCCAAACTCTTGTATCTCTCCATGTTTTCTGTGAGAGACGGCTGTGTTCTTACCAAATGTCAAAGCAGTTTCTTTCCCAGGGGAGGATCTCGTGGATGGAGTGAGTTTTTCAATCTGTTTGAACATCCTGAGGAGAGCTGTCATCTCCTTACTGGGAGCTGAAAGCCTGGCAGCCTGATTTTTAGCTGTCAGTGGAAATGTGATGATTTTTAAAAAAAAAGAATTAAGCAGTGAGCAATTTGAGCAATTTGTCTCTTAAAGAGGAGGTGGCTTTGACTGCTATCCATCTGAGAGGAGGTGCTGTGGATATGCACTCTCAGAGGAGTTTCACAGCAGCCTCCCTTCTTTCTGCCTCTGTCTGTGGGGGAAATTTTTGAAGTCCCTAACTCCTTTCTATTTCAGACCAAAGATTGCAACGTGGTGGCCTCCAAGCTGATGTTTCTGCTGGATGACCTGCTCTGGGTGCTGACAGACTCTCAGCTGAAAGCAATGATGAAATATGCTGAGTCTCTGAGTGAAGCTATGGAGAAATCTGCTCAGCAGAGGAAAAGCTTGGCACCAGAGTCTGTACAGGTGGGTGAGTTTGGAAGTTGGTCTGCCAGGGAAAAGGGCAGTTTCTGTTTGTGTGGCATCTGGCCCATATTCACAGCATTTTCCTTGGTGGGAACTCAGGTCAGTGTCATGTGGGCTGTGGGCTGCTGTGGGGTAGTGAGGTGACCAAATGAGTGGAGTTCATTGCCAATAAAATACATTTTCCAAGTCAGGGATGAGGGAAGAGGAACATTTCTGCTGGAGCTGGAAGCTCCATGGAAGCAGGGATGCACATGTAGTGCAGTGAGGTTGCACAGGAGGGATGGGGAATACTTGGCCCCATTTTTCCCAGGAATCTTAAAACTTCTTCCAAGATAAGTGCATGCAGCAGGCAGAGCCACAGACAAAGGTGGGAGCACAGGAGAGGGTCCAGATCCTGGGAACCCCAATTCAATCCTATAACCCCATGCCTTAGGGGCTGGAAGATTTGCATGAGTTGATGAATTGCCATTATAACCTCTGTGTTCTCCCTCTCTCTGAGTTCTCACTGAGCCTGTCCCCCTCCCACAGACCACCCCCCCTGCTCCCAGTGCCCAGCAGTCGTGGGCTCAGCCCTTTGGAGCCAGCCCCAACGCCAGCAGCATCGGGCAGTACTTTGACAAGCACGACATGAAGGAATCCTCCTACCACCTGCTCATCTCCCGCCTGGACCTGCACATCTGTGACGACAGCCACGCCCGGGAGGCAGGTCAGGAGCAGGGAAACAGCAGCACAGGGAAGGACAGCAGCTGAGACAGTGATTTTGTGGCTGGAAGAGGGTTGGGAAGCACTGGGGCTTTGTAGTTTGGGATTTGAGTTTCCAGGCCTGGTTCTTACCATATAAACTGTTGATTCAGGTGTCCTTCTCCTGGCCTAGGACAAGGTTTTGGTGCAGATTCCTAAAGATGGGACCCTAATCCTGGCTGTGGTGGTAGTCAGAGCAAGGTGGTTCTGGATTCTCCTGGGTCAGGGCTTGGATTGCAGAGCTGACCATGGTTTCCTCTGCTCTGTTCCTCACAGGTGCTCTGAAGCATGGGATGCTGGGCGGTGCCATCCAGCTGACCTTCAGGAGGATGGCTTTTGATTATTATCCTTTCCACAGGGCAGGTAGGGAGCCTGCGGCCTCACAACCTGAGGAGGGGGATAAAAAAGGAGTTTAAAGAACTGTTCTATGATTGCAGTTTGGACCAGAAGAAAGAAACTGCATTTTTAAAGCTGGGATGTTTGCTTTTCTGCAGGAGATGCCTGCAAGCATTGGGTGAGGTACAGTGAAGCAATGGAGACTCGGGGACAGTGGGCAAAGAAGTTGGTCAGTGAATTTCAAAGCAAGATGGAGAAGTTTTATGAAGAAACAGACCCTGTGTTTGCCAGGACTCCACTTTCCCCTTTCAAAAAGAAACCAGGTAAAGGTGTTTGAAAAGACAGTGAAGCAGGAGGTGGTACCAATTTTGCTCCATCCAGCAAATTCTTTAGTTGCCTGTCCCCAGCTGAGCAGGGTGGTTTGATGGTGTAGGAATGCATAGCACTGTAAAAGTCATAAATATAATGGCAAAGGAAAGTGGCTGGCAGAGCACTGCAGCCAGGATGGACAGGCTGCAGTGGATTATTGTTGGGTTTCTCCATAAGATACAAGGATGAAATTACATACTTAAGACCTGGTTAGGAATGTGTTCTCTCACCACAGAACAGACTCACCTTTCACAGTGTTCTTCCTTCAAAAGTCCTGGGTGCTTCTCCTGCCCAGCTGTGTTCATCCATTTCTAATTCTGGGGATTAGTTCTGCCCGGTAAGCACAGAGGTGTTGGTACTGGTGGTGCAGAGAAAGTGACTAAAACCCTGTCTGTCCCCACAGAGGCTCCCCAGAGTGGCCAGAGGAGCCCCCCAGAGAAGGGCCGGGCTCCCCCCACGAGTCTCCCGCGGCTGCGGCACCCGCCCTGGCAGCGGCTGCGCTCCAGCTGCCTGCTGGTCAGGGTGGATGACCTGGATGTGCACCAGGTAGGGACCTCAGCACGTGGCAATGGCACTGCTAGAATGGAAATTACAGCGTTCAGTACGTGGTTCAAGATATGATTGAAAGAATCATGCAAATCCTACATCCGAAACGCTGCCAGGAGAGCCTGAATGCTGTCAGGGTGCTGTCTGTAAAACTCTAAACCCTTTTAAACTGCTGATAGTTTTAATGTTCAGAGGGAACTGTATAACCACAGGTTTCTGCCCTTTGTTCCTATCTAAGCTTACACCAAGCATTAGGCAGGCCCAGTGTAAAAAATTTCATGCCTTTGAGAAGTCAGTGAGGATGTGGATTTTTGACAAAGGAGGAGAAAGTCTCACCTCATGTTTCTGCCCTGGATCAGGCCCTGCATCCATGTGCCCTGTGTTCATCCAAGAGCTGGATTTGCTCTTTGCAGCACCAGGTACTATGATGGACTTGCCAACGTGCTGTGATCTTGCAGAGAGCTGTAACAGATTTCTGTTCTGTTTGCTCATGTCACCTAATTCTGCTTGTCACAGCTCTTACTGGCAGTGACAGAGACACAAAGAGCTAAATTCCCTCAAAGGAGAGGAGTTGGCAATATCAGCAGGTAGAAGAAAATTATGTTTTTGCTTGAAAGCAGTGTATGTTTGATGTGTTAATGAGGCAGATGGAATACAGGCAACTGTGGGGTCACTGGGGCACTTGGGTTTGCCAAGTCTGAGTTCTGCACCACTGCATTTCCTTCTGTTTTCAGGTCTCTACAGCGGGGCAGCAAAGTAAGAAACCCTCCACCTTGCTTTCCTGTAGTAGAAAAATCTTCAAACTCCCTGACCAGGTCTCTGCAATCCATATTGAATTCACAGAATATTACTTTCCAGACAATCAGGACTTTCCAGGTAATACATCAAGGTTAGCACCTTCTTTCAGAAGTTTCTTAAAGAGCATCAATGGTCTGGATGTGTTAACCCTGTTAGATATTCTCTGTCCATTGTTGTTTATTTTTCTGATGTTTGCCATCCTATTTTTTTTTTTTTTTGCCTGTGGGAAGATGGGATGGAGTTTGTGCACAATGTGGAAGTTGTGCTTGCAGGAGGGAATTGCAGCAGCTGCTGTTTGCCCAGTCCCTGGGGTTCAGCCTTACTGGGAGCCCTGGAGCAGGGCCATGCGTGCTCTGGGTGCTGTCCCAATGGGTCACCTCATTCCTCTGGGTGCACCACAGCAGCTCTCCTTCTGAGATGTGTCTGGGTGGTGAAGCCCCTGCATTGCTGCTGTCAGTGCAGGTTCTGCTCTGAGCTGCAGAGCAGCCAGGGGCCTTTCCTGCTATCATTAATGTGTTTCCTTCTAGTTCCATGCCCAAACCTGTACATGCAGCTGAGCGGCCTGATGCTCACCCTGGACACACCGAGTGTGCTCTGGATAAACCTCTTCTGCCTGGATCTGTGTCGCAGCCTGGAGCAGTTCAAAGCCATCTACAAGCTGGAGGACTCAGGCAAGCGGGATGAGCACATGGACGTCCGGCTGGACGGCTTCAGGCTGAAGGTACCATTCTTCTCCTTCCTTTCCCACTCTTCAGTGTTCTCTCTGTGAAAGGAACATGAGACCAGGACATGGCTGGAGTCCTTAACAGGGAGACAAACCTGCTGCCTAACTCTGACTTTGCTCTGTCTGCCCCTTGTGTTGGTTTTGTTTGGTCTGTGGGCAGTAAAGCTGGTGCTGGAGTTCTCATCCAGAATAAACCTCTGCTATTCCTGTCTCACCTTTCTTCCCCCTGCAGCTCAGCATCCCCGTGGATAAGAAAGTCACGGAGCACCGGGACCGGCCGCAGGCCCTGTGTGTTTGCATGGCAGAGGTGACAGCCACCAACACCCGCCACGCTCCCTCCTGCAGCTGCCAGGACCTGCAGAGCCTCTTCCGGAAATTCGCGGGCTCGGAGTTCTTCCACTCCAGTTACGCCCAGTTCCCCCGGGGGCAGGACAGGTTCAGCCTCCTGCACACCCTGTTCCTGCGCCACGCCTACCACGTGGATGACAGGCCACAGAAGCACCCAGGCTTTCCCCAGCTGCCTCACAAAACCTCTGCCTCGGAGGATCTGTGGTCTGTGAATTTCAGTGAGCTCTCGCTGGGATTTGAGGGGGCTGAAAGCTCCAAGGGCAGAGCCCTTAGCTTTATTGACCCTTTTCCCCTTTCCATATGGGCCTGCCTGCCCAAGAGGTGGGGGCAAGCTCAGATATCTAAACGACAGGAACTGGCCACCTCTGAGGTGAAAATCAAGCCTTCTGCCAGCTTTAGCAACCACTCCAAGAACGAGAACCTCTCCAGAGAACACGGTGTTTGTCAAAGATCAAAGACTGACCAGGATCTGAGGAATATCTATAAGGCTCCAGACACGATGGATGTCTTGGGAGAATCTGACTGTGAAGTTGATGATGGAGTAGACAGTAAAGAGCTGGAAGCCTCTGCTGATATCCACGTGCTCATGTCCTCCTCTGTCCACGTCAAAGTTCGGCTCAACCACTACCAGTACTTGGTGCTGCTCAGGATGAAGGAAGTTCTGCAAGCACTACAGGAGCAGCTGGCCCAAGATACCCAGGAAATGACCGGGTCTCCTTTAGACCCCATGTCTGCTTGTGTGGGAGTTATGTTCCACAGTGCTGAGGTGGCCCTGCTCATGGCCCCTGCTCCAGGGTCTGTCATGGAGCCCAGGTCCCTGGACTCGGACACAACCAGCCTGATCGAGTCCGAACTCTCACCCTCAGACAGCAAGGAGGGGCTGGCAGCTGAAGAGAAGGAGCTGAAATCAGAGAGCAGTTCGGAGAAGGGCTTGGGCAGCACCTCAGAGCTCCCAGAGGACAGTGGGACCCAGGACACTGGTGCCAGTGTCCAGCTGGAGAGGCTCCCGAGGTCCGCGAGCGACGGCGCCCTGGGCGCAGCTCCCCGCGGTAAGGGCGCAGAGGAGAAAGGCTTGATAGAGGAAGCACACGAAGCTGTGGAAGCCCTGGCTGCAGACAGACCAGCAGAGAGCAGCAGCCACCCTCAGAGCCCCCCTGCTCTCCCTTCCAGCCCAGCCTCGGACACGCAGCCCTCGGGCAGAGGCGTTGCCCTCAATGGCCAGGCAGAGCTGATCCCGCTGCGCAGCATCGAGGAGGAGCTCTCCAGTGCACTGCACATCACCAAGGACGCCACGAAGGAAGCTCTGCACGCCACCATGGACCTCACCAAGGAGGCCATGTCCCTCACCAAGGACGCCCTGAGCCTGAGCCGGGACAAGATGACCTCCACCATGCAGAGGATGCTGTCCCTGCCCCCGGCCAGGTGAGCAGGGCAGGCTCCTGAGCTGCAGGAGGGGGACACAGAACCTCCACTCCCCTTCTGTCCATTGTGTCTGGGCTGGAGATGGGTTAAGTGTTCATCTCTTGGGGCTGTTCTGAGGATACTGAATCTGACTTGCAAGTGGTCAGAGAGCAGCCCAACACTCAGATCATCTGCAGGCTCAGCTGCCTGCCTTTATCCCTGGTTTTTTTGGGGTTTTTCTGTAGGGATTCTGTGCCCAAGGCAGAGGAGGGAGCGGTGACCCCGGGCGGGGCGGGCAGCGGCCGGATGCGATTCTTCTCCATGAAGAGAACCTCATCCCAGCACTCCTTTGACACCACATCCGTGGATGGGAGTGGCCCTGAGGACGGGCTGTCCGTGGACAGCGATGGCAGCGATGGCTTCGTGATGCTCACAGACTCTGGTAAAGCCCTTGGCTTTTCTGTGCCCACCCTCCTCTCACAGGGGTGATGCTTTGTGCCCCAGGCAGCTCATCCTGTGCTCCTGTGGAATCACTTCTGCTGCTGTGAGTTGCCTCACAGTGTCTCTTTCTGCTTTCTGCTTTTGTAGGTGCCTTTTCCTTGAGATGAGGAGGGTAAATCAGTGTGGGGTGACCCTGCAGGTCCCAGTGGTGTCCTGAGGGCTGCAGGGGCTGTGATGTGCTGGTGGTGGGTGGTACAGAGCATTTAGGAAGGGCTGGTTGGATACTGGGTACTCTGGACATCTTTCACTTCAACCCTGTGTTGCTTAAGCACATCTGAGAAGCTGGAGAGAGATGGATCTCCAGAGAGGCCAGAGGTTCAGGCAGATGCTGATGTCAGGACTTCCAGAGAAAGAAATGCAATTGAGTTGTTGTTACTTCCATTTCAGAACCCAGCCTGGACCCCCTTTCTTCAGGGCAGCTTCCCCAGGCCCACACTGACACGGGCAGCAGAAGCAGCCTGGTGGCAGAGGACGAGGGTGGAGTGTCCCCTGAGGTGAACAGCTCCACGTCCCAGAGTGAAGAGCCCAGTCTGCAGCTGGTCAGTGCCTGGCACTGGGATTCTGTCCCTGAGGGGCTCTGGAGGTGTTTGCTGTAACCAATGAGCTCTTGGTGGCTGTTTCAGGTGTCTGTCCTCGTGCTGAAGATGAATGATGTGAACTGTGCAATAGAGGTACAAGGAGATGATTTGTCTGTGGCTTTACAAGTGATGAACGTGGTTCCAGAGCAGCTGAACAACGTTGGCATGTGGCAGTTCCTGCGTGGCTACGTGGGTAAGATGCTGAACTGTTAGAACTTTTATATCATCCTCCCTCAGGGAATATTCCATTAACTGGGGCCTCAGTGTTTGGGGTGGTTAGGATTGAACATAGTGTGAGGGTTCAGATCTGGCATTTGAAAGATATTTCCCAAGTGCCTACACAGTCACTCTCTGTGGTGCCTTGTAATCATTGATTGGGAGTTTTTAAATTGCTGAGGATGCTGAAATGAATTAAAAGAGTGAATAAAGCTGTCTAGGGAAACCATGAAGTTAATCCTGATCTGAGAAAAATACTTTTGGGTCTACAGTACTTCCCCTAAATTTGAATTAAAAAAAAAAACAAAAACACAACAAGCCAAACTTAAAACAATTAACTGTCCCCCCCAAGACTCCAAAAAATGTAACCAAACAAAACCAAAAGCAGCTCCAAACCTGAAGTGGAAGTGTGAGCAGTTCCCAGGCTGTAGATCCTGCCTTTCCCAGTCCTCCAGTGGCCACGGTGGAGCCAAGGGATGAGGAAGGGCTGGTCAGCTCTGGAGAGTGAACCAGGGCAGTGGGTCAGCTGTGGAGGCAGAGTTGGGGCACTCTGGAGGGCACCTGGGACAGTTCTGGGGGGCAGAGTTGTGGCAGCTCTGAGAGTGAGTGGGGCACTGGGCCGGGTCCTGCCCATGCAAAACAGGGGCCAGTTTTACAGTGTGGTGAGAGAGGGATGTGCCTGGGACCTTAAATGATGCAGTTCAGTGATGTGAGCTCTTAGCCCTCGAAACTGGGATTTCTCTGATGTGAGGGGTGATGTCAGACCACGGTCACTCGGCTGAGATGGGCTTTCCACGGTGCCCTTTCTGACTGCTGTGTGACCCCTGGCCCCGTTGTGCAGCGAGATCTCTCTGCCCCAGGTGGAGGGGACACGGGTGTGGAGAAGGCAGCGGGGCCTGGGCAGCCCCAGCCCGAGGTGTGCCTGCGCCTGCAGTCGGGGCCGGCCCAGCGCAACGGCTTCCTGCAGCTGCTGCTGCACAGCCCCTGCACCCAGCTCTGCACCTCCTGCCTCGCCAGCCTGGCGCCCTTCCTGGAGGATGAGGTCATCCCAGAGGTCATCCCCATGGAGATAGAGGTGGTGGATGCCAAAATCACGTTGAAGGTGAGAGATTCCCCCCCGGGCAGAGCTCGCTTGCAGGGTGGCACTTGGGGAGGGATGCTGTGGGAATGCTGGGGGGGCTCTGTAGAGCTTCTCTTCTCCTGAGACTGCTTGGTTTTGCTTCTAAAAGCAAAACTAAACCCAGGAATAAATAAGGAACATAAGGGAAGTGTGTAGCTGTACACCCTGTACATAAAGCCAGGCCTTTCCCTAGGGTGGCCTCAGCCCCGTGAGTCTGGCAGTGCTGCTGGTCAGGAATGCTGCTGCAGACAAGGGAAATCCTTTTGAGAGCTGTCACAGCTGCTCATCCCCTCTCTGCTTCATGTTCCTCCAGGATGACAGCCCCCCAGTGTACCCCACGTCCCCTGGCCCTGTCCCCATCACCTTGGCAATGGATCACCTCGTGGTGAGGCGCAGGGATGACGGTGTCTTCTATCTCACAGGTGAGTCACTCCTGGTTTTATTGTCCCCTGCACCCCCAGGCTGTGCTGGTGGACACTGGGATGTGAGGGATGCTGCTGGGAAGGATGGGCTCTGAGGTGGGAGCAGTCCCTGTGTGTGTTTCCTGCTGTGGGACAGTCCCTGCCTCTGTTCCCTGCTGTGAGAATTCATGTCTGGTGTTTCCTTAAGCACACCATTATTACCTTTTAGTTCCTCCATTTTAAAGGGAAAAAGAGGATTTTATTTCCCTGTGTAACAAGAGGGGGAAAAAAAAGGAAGAAAGAAAATAATTAAAGTTTGTTTTGCTTTTTTTTTTCTGTGTGAATGTCCACACCTGAGTGGGTTCTGTTGCTTTCCAGCTTCCCAGGGGAAGGACTCAGTGAAACAGGAAAAACCTGTGTCAGTCCCTGAGGAGCAGAAGGCCCCATCAGAGTCTGTCTCACCAGCCCCAGCAGCAGGAGCACGTGGGCTGCAGGTGAGTCACTGCTGCTGCCTGGACAACAGAGAGCTGGAAATTCTCTTTTGCCTTGGTGTGTTTGTGGTCCTGGCAGGTGTGGTGAGCTGCAGGAAGGGAGTGCCCCGAGGAGCAGCCTGTGCCTCCTCCCATGAGTGTTCTAAGGAGTGAGGGCACCTTGCCCAGCATGAACTCACTTGTCCCCTTTCAGAATCTGGTTGGGGATTGTTTTCTGATTGGCTCCATCTTCCCCACTGTGTCCAGTTCCTTGTTGGAAAAGCAGCAGTTGAGAGGTTCCCAAAAAGAGAAGTTCTGTCACTGTAATGGATCCCAGAAGCTCCTGCTTTGGTTTTCCTTGGGCAGCTCACTGTGTACCTTGAAGGCTCCTGCCTTGTTCTCTGCTTGTCTCCTGCAGCTCAAGCAGGTGCCAGAGCTGCAGAGGGAGCTCCAGACCATGAAACTGGCCCTGGCAGAAGCCAACATGGACAAGGCTCGCCTTCTGCAGGAGATCAGGAAGTACAACCCCCTGTTCCAGCTCTGACACTGCCAGGGACAGGCCACCAGCACCAGCAGGGCAGGTTTGGTCATTTCGCTGCCAAACGGGTCCAACCCAGGACTGGAAGCAGCTGTGACTGCAGAGACTGGGCAGGGAGGGAGGGAGGGAGGGATGGAGGGGCCTGGCTGAGGGAAATGGGAGCTGTGAGGAGGAGTTTGCTCTGCTCTGGCCAGCCCACAAACACCAGGTCACATTTGGGGGCACACCCCATGTCTCCTCATCTCTGGGTGTTTTTCAGCCTCCAGCTTTTGTGGTGACTTCTGGAGATGTTCCATGCTGGGGTTTCTGCTCCTTTCACCCTTCCTAGCTGTGTTCTTGCCCAGCTGTGCTCGCCAGGGCCCACAGCAGGAGCAGGGTGGTCACCTCAGCCCGGGGGGGGCAGAAAGGGCAGGGCTCTGCTGGGAGAGCAGGGCTGCTGTCACTGGAACCAGGGATGGCATTCCCACTGTGGAGTGAGGGCACACAGCTCACTATTCCCACAAGAACAGGGTCAGGATAGTCCAGAAATTCCTTCCTTTTCATAATTCCTTGTGGAGAGGTGGATGCAGTGTGTGAGACTTCATTCCCACTTTATCCCACAATGTTTGGCTTGATTGGTGCAGGAATTAATTCCTTACAAGGCACTGTTTAAACTTCTACTATGAAAGAACAGGGTGAGGGAGGTTGGTTCAGTCTCAGGTGATGCCCTGGGTGTTTTTTGGGGTGCACCTTGTCCTCAGAGCTTTGTGTGCCCCACTTCCCCAGTGGGGAGGAGGAGGAGGAGCAGCTCTGGCTGCTGAGGAAGGAGCTGGGGGTTTCCAGCACTGGGTGGGATCTCAGCAGGGCTGAGGGGCTGCTGGGGATGGGACCCCAGAACCTGCCAGCCCTGCTCCCAAAAGGAAACCACTGGAGCAGCTCCCTGTGAGCACTGCTGGATTTTGTGTCACCAAACCTTTGTGCTGCTCCCTCTCCCTGGAGGGAGCTCTGAGAACTGCTTGCCTGAGGTGGAATGCCACGGTGTTCCTGCTTTTTCTTCATTCATTGCTTGAAAATGGGAGGTTTCCCTCCTCTGCTTTTTCGAGTTTTCATGACATTTTGTGTGTGGGAAGGGTATGCCAAGGGTGTGCCCAGCCTGCAGGGTCCCACAGCTCCTGCCACTGAGGCTGAGCACAGCTGGGGCCAGGTTGTTTACAGCAAATTCCTGCTCCAGCACCTTCAGTCCATGGGTTTTGTGGAAGAATCCAAACATTTCCTTTGCTTTGAAGGCCCAGTAAAAAGGAGTGTCACCCAGAACCTCCTGGGTCCCCCCAGATTGTAAATATCAAAGTTTACTCTGTGGAGCCTCTTGTTCAAGGATTCTTGCTGTGTTCCAGGGAGCCCTGCCTGGCCCAGGAGAGCACTCAGCAGCTCTCCCAGGGGCAGGAGCAGCTCCCTGGCAGGGGATGGGGGAATGTGCAAGGCTGAATTGAATTTGAATTTTAGGCAGTATTGCAACTCTGCTGCAGTTTGTTTCCACTGATGCATTTATTGGTTCTGTGAACCAGGAGCAGAATTAAACTCATTAACCAGGCTTGGATCTCTTCTCCTGCTTTTCCTTCCCCCTCCATCCCAGCTGGTTTTTGGGCAGCTCCTGGGTTTGGAAGCACAGCCCTGACCTGAGCTGTGCCAGCCCCAGGCTGGGAGCAGCTCTGGGAGCACCTTGGGTCACACAAGGAGCAGATGCCAGCCGGGTTATGAACACAGGAATAAGTTTAATGTACAAAAAAAAAAAAAAAAAAAAAGCCACACGTGTGGGCACAGGCTGCACATCTGGGCACAGGCTGCACATCTGGGCACAGGCTGCACATCTGGGCCAGCAGGGAATGCTCTGCAGCCCCTGCTGCTCCTCTCCTGCTGGGCTGGGGGTGCACCCAGGGGCAGCAGGGACATCCTTGAGGCCCCCAGGCCCCCCAGAGGCAGCTCACCTCGCTGCCCCTCAGTGGAAGATGATCTTTTTGTACTTGGAGTTGGGGATTTGCCCCCGGGCCTTGAGCCTCCTGACGGCCTCCCTCATGTGCTTGGGCTGCAGGGGGGGCAGCTCGCCCCACTTCTCACACACGTCCAGGGCTGGGCAGACAGACAGACAGACAGAGGGCGTGGCAGGGCCCAGCTGAGCTCTGCCCCTCCCCTGCTGCTGCTTCAGTGCAGTGTGGAAGGGACAGGGAGGGGTTGTTTGGGGTTTGCAGCTCAGGGGCAGGAGGGGAGCTGCTCCTCCCCCCTGCCAGGAGTCCCCAAAAGCTTCTGGGGAGATGGAGCCAGGCAGGGCTGGGCTCAGAGCCCCTGGGCTGAGCCCCCCCAGCAGCTGCTCCCACAAAGGGAGGCTGGGGCAGGTTTAAGGTCAAGGAGCCCCTGAGCTCCTCAGCCTGCTCTGGAGGGGCACAGGACAGGCACTGGGGGGGAGCAGAGGGGCTGTGGCAGCAAAAAGCTGGAAGGGAGAGCCATGGAAAGCTGCTCCGGGCAGGGAGCTCACCCGGGCTCCTCCCCTGTCACTCACCTTCCTCCACCACCTCCCCCACGAACACCTTGGAGATGCCCGACATGGCGATGACGACGTTCTGCGACACCGAGGTGCCGGTGATGGACTGGATCAGCTGGGACAGGCACGGGACAGTCACGGGACAGGCGGGGACAGGCTCGGGACAGGCTCGGGACAGGCGGGGCCAGTCACGGGACAGGCTCGGGACAGGCTCGGGACAGGCGGGGACAGGCTCGGCCCCGGCCCGGCCCCCGGGGGCACAGCCCCGCTCGTACCCGTTTGATGGCGGCCTTGGGGAAGGCGGAGCGCCGGTACATCTCGTAGCGGTTCAGCTGCTCCTCGGAGAAGGAGGAGACCAGGATCCTGCGGGCACACAGCGCTCGTTCCCCGGGCACCGGCGGCACCGGCAATCCCGGACGGGCGGGCACTCACTGCATCTTCTGGATCTCGTCCTCGTCCACCTTCTGCTTCCTCTCCTTGCGCTCCTTCAGCTCCAGCTTCACCTTGCGGGCCGCGCTCGCCTGCAGCGCCGCGTCCTCCGCGTCCGCCGCCTCCCCGTCCGCGCTCCTGGCCTGCGCGGGAGGGCAGCGCTCGCTCTGCGGGCCCGGCCCCGCGCCCGGCGGCGGCACCGAGCGCGTCCCGGGCCGGGTCCGCCATGGCGGCGCCTCCTGATGACGAAACGCGACGGGCGCCGAGGGGGCGGGGCCTATCGCCACGGGAACGGTCAGGCGTGGCGTATGGTGATGACGCACATTACCGGCGACGCTCTGGCTGTAGAGCCTGTAGTCATGGCAACGGAATGCGGCGGCGCGTCCTGATGACAGATATGCCGGAGGGCGGTGCCTGTTGCCATGGCAGCGGCGACTCGGCAGCGCGGCCTAATGACGCGCTCCACGGGCGCCGCGATGGGGGCGGGGCATGTCGCCATGCCAACGGCGCCTCCTGATGACGCACCGCTACGGGTGCCGCGAGGGGACGCGCGGGGCCGGGCGTGTCGCCATGGCAGCGGCGCTGCGCGGGCCTCACCCCCGGGCCCTGCGCGCTCCGCCCGGCCATCCCCGCTCTGAGCCGCCCTCCGCGCTCCCGGGCCGTGCCGGGACACGGCGCCAGAGCGGCCCCGCCGGTTAAAGCCCCGCAGAACCGCCCAGAACCAGCGCGGCTGAGGGGGCGGGGGCGGGGCCTGCGCAAACCCGCCCCTCGCACCGCCCACACAGACCCCGCCCATGCCCCGCCCGGCAGCCCCGCTCAGGCCCCGCCCCGGAAGTGGCCGTGCGGCCGGGCCGGGCCGCGCCGGCCATGGGGAAGGAGCAGGAGCTGCTGGAGGCCGCGCGCACCGGGAACCTGCCGGCCGTGGAGAAGCTGCTCTCGGGGAAGCGCCTCAGCTCCGGCTTCGGCGGCTCCGGCGGCGGCGGCGGCTCCGCGGGGGGAGGCGGCGGCGGTGGCGGCGGGAGCGGCGGCGTGGGGCACCCGCTGTCCAGCCTGCTCAGGTGAGCGCGGCCGGGGCGGCCTCGGGCGCGGGCCGCGGGGCTCGGGGGAGCTGCTGTAGGGGCCGCGGGGCTCGGGGGAGCGGCTGGAGGGGCTGCCTGCCCTCATGGGGCGCCGCGGGACAAAGCGGTGCGGGCGAGCCCGGGCTCTGGAGCCGGGGCTCCCCGGCGCGGTGTGAGGGCTGTCCCGGGCAGCCCTGCCCGCGCTGCCGTGCCCGCGGCAGAGGGAGCGCCGTTGCGCTGTCCGGAGCCGGCGGTGCCCGCGCTGCTGCTGCCCGGTGCCCCCGGCATCGGGCGCTGCTCTGCCGGTACCGGGAGGCTCCGCAGCGTCCCCAGGGCTCCGCGGCCGCTTCCCGCCGTGCGGGGTCTCCGGGTGCCTTTCCCGGGCTGCCTTTCCCGGTGTCGCACGGGCTGTCCGGGCCCTGCCGGCTCTCGGCTCGCCCTCAGCCCCGCGCTGTGGGATCGGCTGCTTGAACCTCTCGGACCTTTGTTAGGTGCTGTTTTTTCTCCTCCCCGTGGTTTGGCATCGCCTCTCGCTGCTGGAGCCGCGGCTTTGGGTGACTTTGGGAGCGCTCCTGGTTTGTGCTGGGAGGGGTGGGTACAAGCCAGCTTTGTGTCCGGGGCCGAGTGACGCTGTTGCTGCACAACCCGGCTGTTCAGAGGGTGGGACTTGCCCCTTTTTGGCCGGATCCGATCCGTTTTTCCTCTCACATAACCCGGCTGGGTGCCTGCAGGTTGTGCTGGTGGCAGAAGCCCGCAGACGTGCGAGAGCTCACCCTGCCCTGGGGCACACCTTTGCCTTTCTGAAACGCAAATCTCCCCTCGGGTCGAGCTTTGTTCTTCTCTTTTGATGCATTAAACAGTCTGAGCCCTCGTTTGAGGGGCATGGACGTGCCCACGGGGGGCTCAGCTCAGTGCAGAGGGTCGGTGCAGCTGAGCACCCTGTGAGCTGCACCAGACCCAGCTCTGCCTGGCATCACCTGGGCACTCTGGGGCCTTTTCCTGGGCATTCCCACGGTGCCAGGGCGAGCCAGGCCATCCCCTTGGCTCTGTGACTGTTCCTCACGTGTGGAGGAGGGTGCTGTCACAGCTGTCACTCGCATTCCCTGTTCTCTGTTGGCTGTGCCCGTGGTGGCACTGGACCCTTTCCCTGCCCAGGTCCCAGCCCCTGTTTCTCCCTGCACGGCTGGGATCTGTGCCTGTGAGCAGTTCCTGGTCTGGCTGCACGTTGTGGGGCATGGCAGCGTGTCCTGTGTGCCACCTGCTGCCATCTGGGAGCTCTGGGAGTGTTCCCCACCTCCTGACCACTTGTTGGGCTCTGCCTCCTCCAGCTTGTGACGAGGTTTTGATGAGAGGCCAGAGAGTGCAGGAGACAGGCTGGGACAGGCTGCAGGGACAGACAGGTGAATTTTAGGGTGGAGAAAGCCTCACCTTTCCCAGTGCCAGAACATGGGAACTTTTCTTCTGTGGGATTTTGCCCTCCTTGGTTGTGGGGAGAAGCCTGCCCTCAGTCAGGTGTGTGTGCTCTGTATTTTCCTTTCCCCTGGCCCTGCTCAGGCTGATCCCTGGTTCTGCTGAGGCTCCTCGTGTCTGTGAGGATCTCTCCTGACACGGGAACTGCTGAGCTGCTCTCCACCCCCGGAGCAGGATCATAAACACCCTGCTGGGCCAGCACCTTTGTTCTTTTCTCCACCCCACTTCAGGTCCCTGTTTTAGTTTCTGTTTTAGTCCCACTGTTTGGATAACCTGTTCCCAAAGCTCTTCTCTCCCAAGGTGCCTGTCACAGCTCTTTCTGTCAGCTCTGCATTTCAGGTGTCTCAAAGATACAGTTTTGGATGGGATACAGGCCAGGCATTCCCTGGAATTCCCACATTGCACCAGGTGTGTGCTGAGCTGGCACCTGCTCTGAGCTGGCTCTCATTGCTTTGGGCATTTCTCTTCCAAGGAGAGCAAGTGCTGCTCCATGAAGAGGTAGAAGATGGCCCTGGCAGTAAATTCCTTGGAATGTGGTGTTTTATCAGGTAACCTGAACTGCCGTGGGTCTGTTATCAGTTCAGTGTGAACTTTGTCACAGTCTGGGCTCTGCTGCTCCTTCCCAGGCCCGCTGGGTGTGGAGGCAGCACAGATTCCACTCACCCGTGGCTGCAGGGGAGCAGGAAACAGAATGGGATAAGCCACAGGAGGAGGAATTTCAAAGACAATTTAAGTCTCTTGAAGGGTGAACGTGCCAGGGTGTAACACTCAGGGCACTGGGCAGGAGGAGGAATCCCAGTGGGAAGCTGGTGGGAGTGGGGAATGCTGACAGCGAGCTGGGGGAAGGAGGAGGATGCAGGAGGGGGAAATGGGAGTGTGGCTCTGCCAGAGCAGATGGTGAGCTCACAAAGAGGTGGTGGCTGCCAGGCTTTGGGAGGCTGGGCTCCCTGCTGGCCTCCACGCAGCCCCTGGGGTCTGCCGGGCCCTGGGGAGCTGCTGCAGGCCTGGCCCAGCAGTCAGGGGCAGATCCTGGCCCCTCAGCCAGGCCTGGCTTCTCAGATCCAGCCGTGGCACAGGCAGGAGCAGCCAGAGAGAAAACCCACTCTGTGCATGCACAGCTTGAGGCTATGAGCAGCAGCAAGTCCAGAAATCAGAAGTGGTCTGTGAATCTTGAGGTTCCTCGGGGTTGTGAGCCACTTCTGCAGAATTTGATTTATTGTATTTTTTTTTAGTGGTTCACTGTGAAGTTAGAGGCGGGAAACAACAGAACAATCTGTGGCTGAGCTATCAGGCTGCATTCAGGAGGCTTTGCCAGGAGCAATGAGGGATGGGTTGTGTTCAAGCCAAAGCTGCAGAAGCGGCTTTTTATTTCCATCTATTGCTGTGAAAAGTCTGGCTCTGTGTTGCCAGAGGGGGAAGCTGAGGCTGCTGCTGAGCCCCAGATGGGATAAGCAGTCCCCAGGGAGTGTATCAAGGAGATGCTTCTGCTGGGAATGAGGAGTTTGGGTGCACATCTGCTGTGGGAAGGGTCCAGTGCTGCTCCACAGAAGCCACGACCCTTGTTCCAGCCCGTGTGCTGCTGCTGAGGGGTCTGGTTGCTTTAGAGAGTGACGTGGTGGGATGGCAGAACACTTGAAGTGCCTTCCAACAGTCCAAGGGTGGTGAGGAGTCAGAAAAAATGAGTTATTTTTTAAAAAAGTGGGGTTTGGTGTTTGTTCTGGTGTGGCTGATGGTTCACAGCAGGGATCTGGTAGTGCCCCGAGTGCTCCTGGGGAAGGCTCTGACTGTGCCTGTCTGCTGCCATTCCCTGGGAAGGGACACGGTGCTGCTGCCAGGGAAGGGGGGATTGCCCTGTCCGAGGTCAGTGTCAGGCTGTCTGTCCCTCCGTGTGTCCCCAGACCCTGTGGGTAAGCACCAAGTCCTGCAGTGTGTGCAGCAGGGGGGCTCCAAGGAGCAGCTCCCAGGTTTGTGCAGGCAGGGTGCTCCCCTCTCTTCCCTTCCCATCACAAGGGAGCTGCTCCTGCTGCATTCCCACAGAACAGGGCAACGCTGGGTCTTCCCCTGCTCCTGCTGCCGTGATTAATCATCTCACCCACTTTAAACCTTCTCCTCTCCACACCCTCCCGTGCACTGCCCCTCTTTAATTACACTCCTGAGCACAGGGCTTGCTGAAGGTGCTTGTGCCACAGGCACAGGTGTGCCCCGGGCTCAGCAGGGAATTGTTTCCTAAGTGCTTCTTTAAGGATTCAAAGGCTGCAGTTAGTGGCTGTGGTGTTTTGGCTCTGTGTGATGTTGTGATGCAGTTTTGGAAAGTTTTTGTTTGCTTGCTTTGGTCGGTGCAGGTCTGTGTTCAGGAGCACCGGGCTCTCCTCGCCCACTGGCATCAGCCCTGCCCTGCTCCTCTCACCCAGGCCAGTGGGCAAAGCAGGGCTTGTGGTTTCACAGCACCTGGGGCTTTCTTGGACACGTGGGAATTGTGGGTGGGTGGGTTCCTTCCTGTGAAACCCCCTTGAGAGAGCCCTGCCTCGCTGCCTTCCCCGTGGGCTGTGGGCAGCTCCAGCTTTCCAGGGCTCGGTTGGCAGAGAGGGGGATTGGAAGTGGAAGGCTCTGCCCAGGTGGCAGTGGCAGGTCTGACAAACTCCTGTCTCCTGGGGCTGCCCAGTTCCTGGCTCCAGCAGCAGGAAGGGCAGGGGGAGCAGTGTCTCCCCTTCCCTTCTGCTCCCTGTGTGCCCCAGCAGTGGTGTTGGGGAGGAGGAGCTGCTCCCCCCAGTGCCACAGACCCCTCCAGCTGTGGAAGGCCCTTTGGCAGGGAGCAGAACTTTCTGGAGATGAATGGCTGGAACAGCATTCAGTGTATTGGGAGCAGCTGAGCCAAGAAACAGGGTTCATCCAGCTGGGTTTTTGTGAGGTAATGCATCATTTCACTGAGATTGAAGGACAGCAAACAGGACAGAAGAGACATGAGTGAAAGGTGTGACACAGTACAGGTAACACAGAGTGGAGGAAATGCATCCATGTCATGCCAGACCAGAAGGAAAGCCCCTCTCAGCTGCCCTGGGACAAAGCACAGGCAGCTCCTGGAGGCTGAGCCCCTGCTGTGGCAGTGCCCCAGGGCTTGCCAGGCTGGCTCTCACAGAGAACAAGTGCTGACACCTCCACTCTGTGAGCTCATCGCCTTTCCGGGCTGTGCCATCCTCTCCTGCCCTGCTCACTCCTCAGATGCAGCTGTGGAGGGCTGTGCTGCTCTGGCTGTGGAATCCTTTCAAGGTGAAGTGTCCTCAGGATGAGAAGGTGCCTCTGAACGTGGGTGATGGCTCTTTCCTCTTGTCACTGCAGCACGAGCTCTGCCCGGTGCTGAGCTGGCACTGTCACTGTCCCAGCCAGCTCACTCCAGAGTACAGCTTAGTCATGGAAATGAGATAAATCCTATTTCACAGAAACTGGTAAAAATAAAACTATTGAGGATTGATTTGTTTCTATAGCAACCGACTGGCGAAGTGAGCACAGCTGCTGTCTGCAGGAGGGAGGAAAACAGAGCTGGAAATGTCGGTGCACCTGGGCTGGCTGTCAGCAGCAGAGCCTGGGGCTGGGGAGGGGGCAAAGGCTCCAACAAAGACAGGCCAGGAAGGTGTCAGCTGCCTTTGGAATGAAATCTGAGCTGGAGTGTGTGAAATGTGCCCTCTTTACACAAAACCTGGAGAGCCTCAGAGCTCTTTATGTCCTGCTTCCAAAAAGTTGTGCCCCTGCACCCTCATGGGTGGGGAAATGCCCTGCCCTGGGTCAGCAGGGCATTAATGCCACATGTACCTGGGTGTCCCTCACAGCACAGCTCATTTCTAGACCTGAATCCAAAATTACTTTGTCCGGGTGCTGTAACTCAATGAGAAATACTCAGCTTTGAGAAGTTTGGATGAATCAGACTGCAGTTAAACTTTTTCAATTGTCCTTTAACTGAATGTGGTGCTGGATGCTCAGCAGGGATTCCTGCAGGTGTTTGTATCCTGGAGAAAATCCAGTTGGGCCTGCATAAGGGGCTTAAGTTTGGAACTGTTTCTGTCTCAGCAGTGTGTAGATTTGTGTGGTTTTTCCTTTTTCCCAAGCCAAGGGTTTTAGCTGGCTGTGGCACACACAGGATGTTGAGGTGGCTGTTTCCCCAGGTTAGTGGGGGTGAGCTGTTTCAATGTTTGAGAGGCTGCAGAATGCAGAGTGCTGGGTCTCTGTGTTTAGGTACATTCTTGGCTTGCTGTCCTGTGGCTGTTGAGGGTTCCAGGTGAAAATCAGGGTGTGCATTTGACACAGCAAGATGTCCTAATTTCCTTAGGAATTACAGGAGGAGTGTGTGTGTGCATGGCTTTACTGGACACTCTGCAGGAGCCCGAGTTACTCAGCTGGAGGAAAGTTGAGCTGGAGTTGGTGTTTAGGTTTGGTAAGCTCAGATACATTCACACTCCTCCCTTGTTATTTTAATACATGGTTTCTTTTAAAGGGAAATTAGATTTAAAAATAAGCCTCAAGCTTTTTCCAGTTCAGAGGAACTGTCTGTAGTGCCATGTACTGAGGATAGTCCTCAGTACACGAGAACAAAACCCTGTCTGAGAGTGAGTGCCATAAATATGATGTAAATACATTATCTCATTAGATTTTTATCTAATCCCATTGCCTGCTGTTGTGCAGACTCCTGAGGCGAGCAAGGCTGAAGATGTCATAGGTGGTCTTTCAAATCTAATATTGAAGTGGGTTGGAAATTAGGAGAATTTACTTTTGCCTCATCCTAATTAAGACACTGAGAAACCCGCCCAAGTTTGGCATTGCAAAGTGCCTGATTTTAAAACAGAATCCAGTTCCAGAGCTGGGTGCCTGCTGAGGTTTGAAGCACCCCCATGCAGGGACCCAGGTGGGCTCCACAGGCTCTTCCTCACTGCTGGCAGCTTCAGGAATCAGCACAATTTTTTTAGGAATCAGGAACAGGATTAGGATAAAACCTTAAGCTCTGAAGACTTCAAAGCTTTGCATCGTCATCTTGGTTCTGTTACAAGGACAGTGAAATCCATCAGATGACTTAAATAGGAGTCTGTGTCCTGTGTTGGTTTTTTCCTAGTGCTCCTTTGCAGTGATTTCTTGAGCCATGGTTCCTCCCTGCACGGTGGGGACTCTCTCAGAGGTGACAGCCCTGTAAGAGATGTTTCACTTCATCCTGTGATCCCCATGGATGACTTGTGGCTGTCCTGGAGTGCTGTTTGTAGCCACCTTTGCATGATTTTCAGTTCCTGCATTGCCCCTGTGCCCCCTCACAGCTCCTTTCAGCCTGGTGCAGGCTGTGGAGCTGTGTCTGAGCTCCTGTGGCTCATCTGCTCTGGGGCAGAACAGCTGAAAATGGAACTTGGAGGATGTGTGGAATTCGTGCTGGATTTGGCAATTTGGAAATATTTCCTCTAATCTCAACAGAAATTATTTCACAGAAGGAGTGAAACAGGATGTGACCTTGACATTCCTTTTTACTGGAAATAAAGACTAAAGAGAATTGGTTTAAAAGCTCTGAGGATCCTGGTTGTTATTGGGTGTGAGTTGTTACAGCTGAGATATAATATAATATAATACTGTATTTGCTGGGACAGTCACAGTAACCCTGAAATTGTTTGAAGTCATGCAGAGTTTTTATCCTGCATATATTTAGGAGTCTGACCGGCATATGTACATTCCTTCTGTACATTAAAAATGTCAGGCTGGGAAAGGCTCTGCTGCTGAAAGCAGCTTCTGGCTGGGAGAGCTGTACAGAGAAAAGGCTCAGAGCTGGGTCTGTTATTCTTGCAGAGAAGTGTGCAGAAATATTTAAAGGGGTTTGGAACATATTATGTTGTATGTGTTCCCCAAAGAGCAAAATTTTTTTTCTGGTGAGGAAAAGCTGTTTGAGGCTGGCATTTGGGTGAAACCTGGGCTGGAAGCTGCAGATCCACCATGAAATACGTGGAACATCTCTCTTTGCTGCCTGTTCCATTATTGGTGCAGTTTTCCAGCATTAGGGGGGGTGCAGCTGCCCCTGGCAGCTCCTGGGGAGGGTCCCTGCCCTCCCAGGGCTCTCAGAGCAGGGTGGGACACAGCTCCATCCCTCTGACTGCCTGGCTCGTGCCCTCAGCTCTCAGCACTCGTGGTTTTCAGCTCTAACCTTATCTCTGTACAGACAGCACAGACAAGCAATGACACCTCCTGGGAGCTATCTCGGGATTTGGGAATCATTTCCTGCCTTGGCCATTCACTGCTGATCCTGCTCTAACAGACTGGATTTCAAGGATGCTTCTGGAGCAAAAGGATGTCCTTCCTGATTTCCATCCTTCTTTCCTTAGGAACTCTGGTCCAAGTCAGTGCTTTCTCTGCCTGTGCAGCACTGACATGACAAGCAGAGCTCTGTGGCTGCTCAGGTGTGTCCCCATGTTCCCATCTGAGCCACCACGGGGTCATTTCTGTTTGCCCTCCTCCTCTCACTGTCTGCTCTCTCCTTTCCCTGTCACTTGCTCTGTGGGCACCCAATTAAAAAGCTCATCAAGAAGGAATGTCTCTGGAGTCAGTGGTATGTCGGTGCCTTGTTTGTGTCCCTCACTGTTGCCAGTTAATCTCTCCTCGCTGTGTCTTTCTTTAGCCCTCAGGGACTCCTGGTTAAGCTGGAGCTAGGATTGGTACAGGCTTAAACAGAGCCATGTGGGTGAGTGGTGGGCAGTGTTCAAGGGTAAAGCGTGCTCCAAACGCTTCAGTGGCAGCTTTGTTGTGGCTCTGAATCCTCCAGCCCTGTGTCCCCCTCCTCGAGGGCCTTGCCTCTCATCCTGTCATTCTGTTCTTTGGTATCACATCAACTAATTTCCATTTCACTCCAGCACCGTGTTTCTCCTGCCTGTCCTGGTGTCCTGGGCTGCAGCCCAGGGATCCATCCCAGCATCCTGGGGTCTCCCCATGTGCATGAAATGGAGCACTGCAGTGCCAGCACCGATCCAGAGTCCTCCTGTCACTGATCTGGCAATGTCACAGGGGAAGGGGGATGTCGTGCGAATCTCTGTCTCACTGCTTCCAGTCTCCCCAAGGCAAAAGTGCACTCTGTGTGCAGTTGTTGGTACAAAATAATTGCATTTGCTTTTTTAATTGCTGTAGGGAAGGGGTAATTCGGTCCCTGAATCTCTGTCTCTGCTTGACTTGGCCTATTTACCTGCTTTTCATCTGCCCCGGGTCAGACACGTCATGGTTCAGCGTTCAGGCACCAGGGCTGGGCAGCAGCCAGGCTGAGGGGGTGTGAGCAGGATTTGGGAAGGGGTGGGCAGGATTTGGGATGGAGTGGGCAGCAGCCAGGCTGAGGGGGTGTGAGCAGGATTTGGGAAGGGGTGGGCAGCAGCCAGGCTGAGGGGATGTGGGTGTGGGTGACATGGCACAAAGTGAGGGCCAGTGCCCAGGAAGAAGCCATGGTGCCCAGAGGAGCCCTGGAGCATGCCTGGCTGGGCAGAGCACGCAGACCTGGAGAAGTCCTTTAGTGCTGAGATGGGGAGAACATGGTGTGGTAATTGTCTCTCTATAGAGAGGTCTGAGACTGCACCAGGAGGAAGGTGTCCATGTTTAAATAAAGCATCGCCATCCCCCACACCCTTCTCAGTGCAAGGTGCTAGAAATCCCCAATTCCCACTAAGATGTGTATTGGATCAGATCTCTGGGTGCTGGAAACAAACATAAACTTCGAGGTGTGTTGATGTTATCTGACAGTGAGCAGAGGGTGACACATTTTCTGCCATCCCAAAACCCTTAATGGACACATCCATCCCATACAAGGGCAGTGGCAGGAGGGGGAGGGCATGTGCTCCACCACAATTTTTTCTGCACAAGTTGCTTTTGATGACATTTTTACTCCAAGCCCAGAGCTGTGTGCCTGTCAGAAGGGAGCAGTGCAGATGGACATGTTGGGCTCCAGACACGAAGCTCCATTGCTGTTGGCTGACTGACATGTCCCATGGGGTTCTGCAGCTTGTTAAATCATCTCACAAAGGAGAAGGGGGAGGGAAACCCAGTGCAAGGTTGCCAGCTGTAGCCAGCTCAGTGCTGCAGCATCAGCTGCTTGGTGGTTTTGATCAGGAATTTGTGGCTGCCCAGGGTTTCCTTCTATTTCTCTGGAAGTGCTCAATAAAGAGAAGGCCAAGGGAAAGTCTGGCACCTTTCTAAGGAATTGTGCTTCAGTGGAACCCAACAGCCTGCACCATCTACATGTGTCTTGCTAATTTTCCCTGCATCTTAATTTATTTTTTAATGTTGTATTTTCTTCCACGTAGTGCGTTTTGTGCAGTGCTGTGAGAGCAGAGCTGAGCTGCAGATGGAGAGGGAGGAATGTTTACCTGAGCAGTGCCCTGGTTCCTGTTTGCAGTTCCGGGATATTGGTTTATGACTTTGATAATGCTGCTCAGTTCACTGAATTTCTGCAGGAATGTTTTCGTTCCTTTTGCTCCTATTCCTCAAAACCCCATCTAGTCAGATTAAAAAAAAAAAAAAAAAAGAACAGGCCACAAAATCAGCATTCGGTAAACCTCAGTGAGAGGTTTGTCAGCACTTGGTAAATGTTGTCAAATCTCTGTCCTCTTTTAGGGGTCACTTTCCTGCCTTGAATGAACCCAGACTCCATGTCAAACCCTCCCATCTCCATGCTGGGTGGTTGCCTTCCCATTTTCCCTGCCCTTCCCCTGCCATCATGCTGCCTTTGGCCAGGGTGTGGCCAGGGGGATGCTCCTGCTGCCCCACACATCACACCCAGATCCTGGACCCCTCCCAAAGACCCTGCTTGTTTTTTCTGACTCAATGGCTGACCCTTTTTGCACTTCTCCCAGCCAAGCTTGTTTGGCCCTGGCCCTGAGGTCAGAGCCAGTGTTGGAGCCTGTGCTGTGGGGCTGCTCCTGCTCTGTGGCCTGTCATCAGCTGGGAATGCTCCTTAATGGGAGTGGGTTGCAGAGTGCCTGTAATGCTTTTAAGAATAAAGAGCAGCATGTGCACTCAAAGCAGACCTATATTTTTCCTGTCCTGCAGCTCTTTATTTGCCCCTGCTCAGAGGGATTCTCTCATGTAGCACACACTCCACGCCTGACCCAGCCTTTCTGTCCCCACTGCCACCCCCACCATACATTAAGTTTAAATAAATGCATTTTCACTGCCAGGAGCCATCCATAAGGCTAGGGCTCGCCTCTTCCTAATGGGGGGTTTTAGCTTGGATGGACACATTTCTATTAGTGATGCCAGCCCTGTCTGGTTCCTTTCTAGTGTGAGCTGCAAGCCCAGGAGTTAAATGTGTGCTTGTCTTGGGTCTGTGCTGCCCCAAAACAGCCTGCCCTGGAAATGAGGAGTGGGAGATGGCAGACTGGTTCTGAGGGAAGCAGCTGAGCTCACCTCCTGCCTCTCAGTTCCTGAACTGATCCTTCACAGGCTGCTGCCACTTCACAAACCCGTGCGGGTTTCCTGCTCCTGGCCAACCCCTGCACCTGAGGAACAGAAGGCTCTGCTCCTTTCCAAAGGAGAAGGGATCATTTGGCCATCAGAGGGTTGGTTGCTGCTCTGTGTTGCTCCACTGGTGGAAATGCTGGTTTCTCACAGCACCCTGTTGACCTTACACTGGCTGAACTGTCTGCAGGTGTTGGGCAATGAGGCTGGAGCTGTTGCTTCACTCAGAATGAGCTGGTGAAGTGGGAGCTTGAGGTCTGCCTCTGGGAGAGGCCAGGCACGGCTCTGACTGCTGCAGTGTGTCAGTCAAAGTGGGCTGAACCTGAGGATTTTGACTGGAATCCCTGGTCAGTGGGTCTGATTACAGAGCTCAGGCTCGGCAGATCTCTGACTGTTGTGTTGTGCCATGTCAGCTGGGTCACTTCTGTCACTTCTGTCCTGCCTTTGTGCTTTGTGGTGGTCCCTGCTTTTCCCTGTCCATTCTGGCATCTTGAGCTCATGACCCTTTGACTTTGAGGAAAATCTACCCACTTTTCTTATAGCAAATTAACATCTGGGCCAAGAAGTTGAGGAGTGCAGAAGCTCATGGCTTTGGCTTCCTCTGCAGCCACTCCAGCAGCTGGAGTCTGACCAGCTGTTCTCCTTGGGCTTTCTCAAAGCCTGCCAGGAGGAGCTGAGAGTCCCTTGCCCCAGCAATGCACTGCTTTCATCTCCTCCAGCCTTGCATCAGCCATGTGTTTATAAAAGCTGTTGTGGTATCTGGTGGTTGGGGTGCATGAGAAGCAGGGTCCCTGCTCTGTTGGAATCCCACCATGCCCAACCCTGCCTGCTGGCACGGTGGCTGCAGCAGTGCCTTCCTCACACGTTTCAGAAGAACATAAGCAGCTTCCTAACCCTGAGGCCTTGCCCAAGCCTTTGGGTTGTTTGTGTTCCCTCTGTAAGCAGGAAATACCAAGCAAGGGTCGCAGGAATGCAGTGCTTGTGTGGATGTGGATTGCTGGGCTGTGTGACTGACCTGCTGTGGTGGCCTCTGGGCAATGGACTCGAGGGGATCCGCCTCCAGCCCTCACTGCCCTCCTGACACTGTCTCCAAGGCTTTGAGTGCAGTACACAAACATCTGGGGAAACTTCCTGGTGCCTTTGGGCCAAGCCACTCGTGTTTGCTTGTGTTTCATCTTGCTTTTTGTTGTAGGTGTTGGGTGTGTAAATAAAGGGGGTCCATGGCCTCTGCACAAGCACCTTGAGCTCTCCTGGTGTTTCCTTAACCCATGTTAGTGAGACCAGAGACCAGCCCCAAAGGTTCATCATTTGAGCTGAAAACACCACGTTGTTCTCTAGGCTTGGCCCTGCTTTAGCTCCTTGCCTGGGGTGGTTTTGTGAGAAAAGTTACTTCTGCAGTTGGGAAGAAAGAAATGGAAAAGCAAGAGGACAAAAGTGGTCCTGTTTAAAGGTACTTTGGGATTTTACTGTGACCTAAAGCATGTGCTTTATTCAGCAGTTTTCACAAGCAGGAAGTTTTATTTAAGGCCTTGCTGAATCATAAAGCAAGAGAAAACTGAGCAGAAGAAATAGTTCAAATGGAGCAGATTTTGCTGTTTTCAGAGCTTTCCTGATGTCCTCAATGTTCAGTCTTAATTGTCTTAAGCAGATGTCATCAGGAGCATCTTCAGATGCTGCCCTGGTGCAGCAAAGGGCAGGTGAGCCCTGGGTAACCCTTTGAGAACAGACCACAGGGTGTAAGTAACCCCTTCTTGATGTGAAGAGGTTTTGGGGAATTGAGGGGGAAAAGCAATCAAAAAGCAGCAGTGGTCAAATTGGCTCCAGACCTTTACTGGGGACTGTATTTACAGCAGCCTCCTGCCTGTGCTGCCATTGGGGTTTCTGTTTAGAAATCAGAAACAGCCCAAAGTCACAGAGAGTTCTGGGCTTTGTGAGCTGCCTTTCTCAGCACCCTGTTTCCACACCTCAGGAGAATTGTATGGCCTTTCTGGCAGAGCTGTAGAGGAAGAGGAGGGAAGGCAGTGATGTACTTCGCTGCAGTCCCCACATCCAAATATAAATAGTTCTCCTCTTGGATCCTTCCAGTCTGATCTTATGGGTGATTTGACCTTTCTTTGATAAAAGCTTTCTTTATTTGCAGGAATAAAAAGGCAAAGGGGAGGAGAGGACACAGCAGATGGTTTTTTAAAATATCTTTAGATCCTGGCAGTTGATTTCTGCAGCACCCAGCACTCAGTGCTTTGCCAGCTCCCTCCTGGCCTCCAGCTTTTCTCCTGCTCTGAGCTCCTTGAACAAACTTTGCATTTTACTGTAAAGCACTGACCTGGAGATTTCCAAGGAAGTGTTTTATCATGGGGACACCACGCTCCAATGGGGACAGATGCCCCAGGCTCTGGTCCCCAGCCCTGCCCACTGCACCACTGACCCTGGTTTTCCTCATTTCATAACTTCAGCTGAAAGAAACATTTGTGTTAATTGCTGCTGGTTTTTCATGTGCTCACCCTCGAGCAGTTTGAGCTCAGCTTCCAAACACAGCTCAGTTTAATGTGTAAAACCACGGGACGCTGGCACTGCCCAGGTTACAGCCCAAGCAGAGCAGCACAGGTGCAGTGTCAGAACTGCTCCAGACTGCACACGAGGCTTTCTGACACTAGTTCTAACCATTAATTGCCATGTTAAATCCAGCAATAAATTATTTGGGCAACCACACTGCAGGAGCAAACCAGAGCTGAGTGCTGCTCAGTCCCCTTCATGCTACAGGACTGCAGCCTGCATTGGGCAGAGCACTCCACACACCCTGGGTGGTGTTTTTGGTGTCTCACCGACCTTCTGCATGTCGTTTAAGCCATCATCCTGTGAGCAGTGTTGTCAGTGCTGGAGGTGCACTGCATGTGTGTATCCTCCTGGAGCACAGGATGGTGTGTGATGTGCAGGATGCCTCAGGATAAGCCTCTCATCCTTTGCAAATTGGATTTTGTGGCTCACTTGCCTGTCCTCTTGGATAAGGTTTCCCCTTAGCTGCCTCTCCTCTAGCAGAGCTCGGGTTCTTCTCTAGACTGCAAAGCCTTTTATAATGCTCTGCAGATCTGGAGTCCCTTGGAAGGGACAGGGACAGACTTTCCATTTCCCACTGAAACGTGCTCCTTGGTGAGCCTGCTCTTCGTTCCCTCCTGGAGTTCACTCAGTCTGCAGGAGATCCCTGCTGGTTTGCTTTGGTGCCTTTCCTGCTGGCTGGCACTGAGCTGCTCCAGGCTGGCAGCCCCCAGTGCTGGCTGCTGTTCTAGAAAGCCCCTGTGCCATGTGAGTCGTTGTTATTTCATACTGGGGAGGAAAAGGATTCCTCAGAGAAGGCCAGCTTCAAACAGAGCCACAGCTGGCTGATTTTAAACCATTTCAGCTGGGGATCAGAGGGTGCTGTTAGGTTTTACCCCCAAAGAAAACAAAGCAGGAAAATGCACCTCATTAGCATTAGTGGGATTTTCAGGGCTTGTAATAAGCCCTGTGTAATTCCTAAAAGGTTGGTGTGTAAAACAGGCCAGCACACACAGATGATGGGTGGTACTGGAGAACTGAACAGCTCCAGTTTGCTTATAAGAATGTACTGGTTTGAGTTTCATGCCTGTTTCTGGGAGAGGGTGCTGGCCCTGGGGAGGGACAGCAGCCACCACACTCCTACAGCAAGCTCAGGAGCAGCACTGGCCTCTTGCTTGTGCCATCCTGTGCTGATGTGAACAGGACACCCTGCAGGGGCTGGGGAAGAGTAATCCTTGCCAGGGTTAATGCTTAAATCTGTGCTACTTGACTTGTGAGCAAGGGAGGGAAGTTAATGCTCTCAGAAGTGCTGGGAGACCACCTACTCTTTGGTACAGACTGCCAAGAGCTGACAGATGGAAGTGATTTTGGGACAGTGAGAAGTCACTGTGGAATCACAGTGGTGACCAAGAGCAGACTCTGCATCCCACAGCCTTTGACTTACACCCACCCCTTGTGACTCTTGCTGTGGAGAAGGACAGTTTCCCAGAGCCATCAGAATTCTTCTGTGGGGTGTGAATTAGCAGTGGGCCGAGGGTTTGCTGTCTCCTGTGGTTCAGTCTGATAGACACACGTTCCTCTGAAGATGCTTTTTGGCAAGTGTGGCTGAAGGATGTGAGCAGTGGCAGCTCTGACTGGAGAGCAGGAGGGTGAGGTGAAGCAGAGCAGAGATTCCATGTGCTGCCCCCTCTGCTCTGTGCTCCGTGTGCTGTCAGGTACCTTGGTGTGAGAGCTGTGCCAGCCCTGTCCCTGTCTGGTGTCTGCCTAAGTGTTCCCTGTGTGTTTTTTGTCTTGCAGCATCTGGAGGGGGCCGAACGTGAACTGTGTGGACAGCACAGGATACACCCCGCTGCACCACGCTGCTCTGAACGGCCATAAGTGAGTCCTGCTCCCAGGGGTGGATGCTTTGTGCTTCCCTGGCCACCCTTGTGTGCTCATTCACCAGCTGAGGCACTGGTGCAGCACTACTCCATCTTCAGGGGAACTGGAGAATGTCAGTGCTTTGGCTGCTGGGTGATGTTGCATCAAACGCTGAGGTTTTCAACCACCCTTTTGTTCCTAAGCAATTTGGGTAAGCTGTAACACGGTGTGAAAGGAGCTCCCCTGGTGACTGTCCCTGCAGTCTTCCTGGTGTCCAGGGTGCTCTGGGCCTGCACCACTTCACAGTTGCCTCGTGTGCATATCACATTTTTTAGTCAGTGTGGTAAATCTTGTGTTTCTCATTGCTGCCTGAGATACTGAGAAATCAAATAGAGTTAAAATCTGTATTCACCCTCGTTGTGCTGGTGCAGTTCACTGTGCAGCAGAGGCTTGTGGCTGACTTCAGCCCCTGTTCAGCTCCATTAGTGTGGAGTTAATGGGGATCCTCCCTGAGCTCATCTCACCATTATTTATTTCCTTTTTTTTTCATTTCCTTTGGCAGCGTTTAATAGGAACACTTACAAATCCCATTTCAAGAGGCTCTCTGAAACACTCCTGTTCAGATTAACTTCCCGTTCAGTATTTGCTGCAGAGTGTGAGCTGTGAAACAAGGACTGAATGTCTCACTGAAGCTGCTGTCTCTTGCAGGGATGTTGTGGAGGTTCTGCTGAGGAACGACGCGCTCACCAACGTGGCAGACTGTAAGGGCTGTTACCCCCTGCACTTGGCAGCCTGGAAGGGAGATGCTGACATAGTGAAGCTCCTCATCCACCAGGGCCCTTCACACACCAAAGTGAATGAGCAGGTCTGCCTGATTTTCTCTGTTGTATCATTGAATCACTTCCCTGGCATGGAGAGAGACTCCTTCAGCTGACTCCTGACCCTTCCCAAACCAGTAGCAGTGGTTGTAAGGTCCTACTTGCTGGTGGGGTAGGAGGGGCACTGCCTAAAGCAACACATTCAGTTCTGAGTTAGTGGTAGGATGAAAAGGTATTTAAGTTTCATAGACAGACACATAATTGTGAGAACTGCTCAGCACTTAGGATGTGGTCTCCTGCTTCTGGGCTTCTAAAACTAACCCACAGTTTTCCTTTCAGCTGCTGGATAGCTGAGCAGGTTTCTAGTTCTGCAGAGGATCCATTGGCTCCCTCCTTTGGGAACTAATCCAAGCAGCTTTGTTCAGTCTCTTTGGCCGTGCTCTCTTAGCTGCTCTCCTGGCTTGTCTCTGGCACTTGCTCCAGTTCACTAATTTGTAAGTTCTAAGATAATTTTAACACTACTTGCCCCCAGATAAATCCCTAGCTTAATCTTAAAGAATTATTTTTGCAATCAGGCAAAAAAAAAAAAAAAAAAGCCTCTTGGATTTGTTCCTTTTGTCAAGCTGATGGTTTTGGTCTGGGGTGCAGAGGGAGTGAGGGGTACAAGGCAGCTGTGTCCCCTGCAGAGGGCTGGCTCCTTTGGAACTGCCCATGGACATCAGAGGTGTCTTAAATTCCAGGGAACTTCTGAAATGCTACTGCTGGAAGGCCCAAATATTCCTGTTGTTGCAGAATTTTGTTTGCAGGAACTGGTTTCATGGATGAGGCCAGCTGAGTGCTGCCACTGAGCTGCCCCTCCTGGGTGAGTCTAGCACAGTGACAGGCCCAGAGCAGTGGCTAAAGCTGCAGTGGGCTGTGCTTGTCCTGTCCCTAAGGCAGGAGCATCTGAAGACCATGGGAATCAACTCCTAAACCACTCAGGTGTTCTTTCAGGAGGAAAGAAATAAACCAAAATGGGTTTGCCTGCCTTGGTGCCAGCTGGCTAAACCTGGACATTCGTTCCAGAGGTAATACCCAGGTGGGTCAGACACCCTGGCCTGAGTTCAGCTCACAGTCAGGGTGAGCAGCTGTGGAGTCCCTTCTGTTGATTTGCTCCATGGTAGTTTTCCAGAAGCTGGGGAGCAAACTCACAGGCAGGTTTAGGAGTGCCAGTCCTTCTTTGTGGGGACCCAAGTGCCACACTGGAGTTTCCCAGGATGGGTAAATCGATGCACCAGGCTGCCCCAGGGATAACTGCTGCTAAAACATCATGGAATGAAAAATCTGGTTGTAATGCAACCCTCTGTCATTCCTCTACGGAGCAGGAATCATGAGGAATGTGTGTTCTGATGTCTCTGGTGGCAGTTTTGCAGTTGGAGCTGTGGTTAAGGATGTCTCCAGGCAAAGCTGCAGGCACTCAGTCTGATTACATGGGCTTGAGTGCAGGTAACCCTTTCAATGAATCTGACAAGAATTGTGTGAGAGCCCATAGTGTGAATGCTGTGCTCTGAGTAGAGCAGCTAGAGGAGTGATCTTTGCAAAAATCCAGAGCTTAGTATGAACCTTGCAGGTAATGTTTCATTAATGTCTGTTTGGTAGGAACCCTGTTAATTGAGAGAAGTCAGCTGAGGAGGCTGTGCTTGGAGCCTGGTCCAGGTTACAGCAATCCCAGCTGGAATGGCTTCTGCTGGCCATGGCTCTGCCTGGAACAAGATGCTGTGTCCTGCCATTCCACCCCTCGGAGTCACCCATTGCTTTGTTGCTGTATCTCACCCATTTCATTATCACATTTTTTTCTTTCTCCTCTTCCTTTTTGTAGAATGCTCTTGAGATCAAAGAACTCAAAAAGTACGGCCCCTTTGACCCATATATCAATGCCAAGGTGTGTACTTTGCTGCCAGCATTTCACTGCATCATCACTCCAAGCTGCACTCGCGTGCTTCCAGGTGCAATAATACCTGTTCACTTTGCAGCTGCTTGGGGAAAAGCAAAATGGGACCATTGATTTACTGTGGGTTTCTCTCTTCAAAGCAGTTGTAGAAACATAATTAAAGGAAAGCTTTTCCTTACTTTCCTGGGGGCTCCTTCCTTGCTTAGCCTTGTAGGACTCGCAGTGATGGTCAGTTTGCTTGATTGGGCTGGATGACTTCCCAAAGGTAATGTTACCTCAATTAAATGTTCTAGGTTTTGTTTCATGTGCTGATGTTGCTGATAAATGCAAAGAGAAGGATTTTTTTTCTCCCCTGCTTAACCATGGTTGCATTTTCTCTGTGGGCTGTTTGGAGTGAGTTTTTATGCCTTTTCTCCTACCATGCATAATGCTCTGTGTGTTGTTTGAATGGACAGTTAATTCCTGTGGTGGTGGTGGTGGGGAGAAGGGAGGGCAGTGATGTTCCTGCCTCCCTTCCCAAGTCCTCCATGTCCTGCTTATTACATCAGTCTCTCTTTTGATGTTCAGTCTGTGGTGTCATTTGACCCTTCAGCCCTGGTCTCCTGTTCCTGTTTTCTGGCCTGTTTTGCTCCTCTCTTGTTTTCAGTTGTTTTGAGCTACAAAAGACACAACATCAGCTTATGCAATGTGCTGAGACTGAGCTGTTGAAGAAGCTTCCTATCCATACGGGGATATTGAAGATCAAATTCCTGGTGGTGGTTTCTCAGACACCATTTTTCAGTTTAATTTCTAGTGAATCTACAATCCAGGGGTGGCAAACAATCTGCTGCTCTGTCCTGAGACACCTCTGCCATAAGCCACCATGCCACAGCTGCTTCCAGCCAGTTATTTTGGATCCAGTTCAGTTGCCTGAAAGGAGCTTTCTAAAACATTGTCAATAACCAAGTAAAATCTTACACACTCCAGTACTGGGATGTTGAATGAAGAAGGAATGTAAAGAGGGAATATTCAGGGAGTTCCCTTTTTTGTGAATTTTGTTTACAGAGTCTGCTAATTTGGGTTTTCTACTGTGGAGAAGTGCATTATTTAAAACCTCAGTTCAGTGTTCACAATGGCTGAGGTGCTCTCTAGAGCAAGACAGATTCAGGGAATCTGCTTTGGTTTTAAAGAGAGAGAGATTATTTACACACAGGTGTTGGGTTCATCACAAGTTGTGAGCAGCTTTGCACCACTTCCTGGCCAGCTGTGGTGAGGAGATGTGGAGTTGTACCTGTCACACAGACTGGCATTTTCTCAGGAGCAGCCAAACAGCAGATTGTCAATAGGGCAGGACTCTGTGGACACTCAGCCACTGAAAAAATCCTACCAAGGAATCTTAGAAATAAGGTGGGTGGGACTGAAGGGCCGTGTAGCCACGTTCCCCAGCCCTGGGCAGGATCAAGTCTCCTTTCACCATTCCTGACCAGGGTTTGCCCACCATTTCCCAAAAAATTGAGAGAAGGACAGCTCTGTGGCCTTTCTTTGGCAGTTTGTTCAACCTTTCAGATCTTTGCAGGTCAGAAATCTTTCCCTTATTCAAACCAAGTGCTCAGTCAGAGCTGTGTGTTGGGAGCAGGGGGTGCAGAATGGACACAGCACTTGAAGGAGCTGTGGATTTCCACTTGAGCATGGAGTGAGGAGCAGCAGGGCTGTGTGTGGTGAGTGGTATCACATTAACAGGCCTTGTAACCTGTGCTGGAGCACATAAGAAAGCAGAACCATCCCTGCTCATGTCCTGTTTGTGCTCTGCAGATGGGCATTGCTCCCAGCTCCTCTCTTCCAGCTGAGAGCTGGGGGGATGCAAGGATTCCTGCAGGAATGCAGCCCCTCAGCCCTCCTGAGTGCTCTATTTTTCTAAGTAGTTCTGAAATTTGAAGCCATGTGCCTTCTGGCAGCTGGAATGGAATTTTCCTTTTCCATCTCTGATCCATCTGTAGGTCTGAGCACTGGTTTGTGCCTGGAGAGGTGATGCAGGAAGGGAGCAAACTCCCCTGCCTGGAAGAGCTGTAGTATTTTTGGCTGCTCAAAACTCTCCCAAAATGGAGGCAGTAAAGACTCAGGCAATAGTGGGAGTTTCCACTGCACAGTCTGGAATTGGGAGAGACTCGCTGTGATGATTCAGGGGAGTTTTATTGCCTGGTGATCTCTGCTGCAGGAGGAAAGTCTGGGGATTTTGCTTCGAGCATTGGAGCCCCAATCTGCTTAGTGAAAATTGAACTGAATTGCAGGGAAGATGAGGGAAGTCTCCAACAATTATGTTTTGAAACGGTGTTGTGTTCCCATTTCTGAGCCCTCAGGCAGGTGCTTGGAGCTACTGAATGCTCTAAAGCCCTCTGAGGCATACATACCCTGTGCTAGGGAGAAAGGAGAGGGGGGCAGTCCTAGCCAGGGAAATCCCCAGGACCAGGGCTGGCCTGGCACGAGCAGATTGTGCCCCCACAGCTCTGGGGATCCACTGCTCCTCAAGGGGCTGGGCTCATCAAGCCTGGCAGTGAGGATTCCTCGTGCCACGGGGCAGGCTGAGAGCCTGTGCCCAGCTGTGGCGGGCTCCCTGATCCCTGCACTCCCAGCCCTGCCAAACAGGAATAATGGGATTTGCCAGCCCTGTGAGTGCCCGAGAGCAGCAGTGTGAGCTGAGGGGCAGGTGTGAGCTCTGATGTTCTCTACTCTGTCCCCTCTCACTCCCTTTGTATATTTTTTGTGCAGACTTGTGTATCCTGCAGTACCCTCTGTCCACGTGTCTGTGCCTCCCCCCAGGATGGAGCCTGTTTGCCTTGGACCTTCTGTGCTGGCAGTGATGCTTTGCCCCGTTTGCCCTCTCCCCCTGCACGTGCCTGGTTCTGCTCCTTCCCTTCACTGCCCTGCAAGCTGCAGCTGCCAGAGCCTCTCCCAGCTCCTGCTCCCCTCCTGCTTTGCCCGTGGCTGAGAAGTGATGCAAAAGCCAGCTACAAACAGCTGGGGGATTGACAGGACTCCTGGGAGCCTGAGAGTGGCTGAGCCCCTCAGCAGGATCCGGGTGCTCGTGCAGCCTCACGAGTTTGTGACATGGTGCAAAATACTGAGCAGTGTCCCGAGGCATGTGTGTGCTCTCACAGCAGGCAGGGATCAAATTCCCTTCTGCAGTGGTGCTGCTGCCTCCAGCAGGACAAGAACGTTCTGTTTATTTTATTGGAAATGTTGTTAAAATGACAAATTCAACCACGATTCTCTCAGTTGAAGTGTGTAACTGTATTAAATTTTTGGGGGGGTTATATTGTCAGATAGTTGTTTCTAAAGTGCTTATACCAGAATCTGGATGACACACAGTAGTAAAACTAGAAACTTGAGAGGAACTTAATTTGAGAAAAGGCTCTGTTAGATCTGGCCATGTTCCTATTTTGCACCTACACATGTGGGGTGTTGGATTGCTCATCTTTGGGCTTTGCATTGCTGGTTCTTAGCCTGGCTGCTCCTGCACGCTCTGGTTTGGGTCTGGCTTCCAGCTGAGGGTGCTCCCTTATCACTGAGACATTGCTTCCCTCAGCTGACCTGAGCCCTGGCTTGTTCCTGCAGTGGTGGAATTGCACGGTTCTCTGGTTCACAAATTGCATGGGTCTGGGTGCACCCTGTCTCTAAACAGCCAGAATTGCAGAGGTGGAATGACTGTTATAACCAGGATAAGTAGGATTTGAAACAATTGAAGTTTAAATCTAAAGTTATGATGAAGCTCCAGCAAATAGAATTCACACAACAGGCTGCCTGCCTTTTATTTTTGTGGCACCCTGAAGTGTGGGATGCTGCCAAGACACCAGACTGCCTTTCCCGGGTGCCAGCAGCATTTATGGGAACCTGGATATGGCTGAACACCCCTTAAACTTCAGCATGGCCCCTGGATTCTGCCCTGGTGCTTGGAGAGCAGGCTGTCCCTCTGTAGTCCCTCTTTCCCACAGCTGCAGCGCGTTGCTCTGCACATCCCTGAAGCTGTGGCTGGGCTGGCCGACCAATGACCTTGTGAGGGGACACTAAACACCCATGGAGACGGTGACACATTGCTCAGGCTGCTTCAGACTGGGCTCTCTGCTTCCCCAGTGCTTTTTTTTTGGTCTCATTTTTTGGATTTAAATGTCGGAGCGTGAGGGCGGCCCGGCCCTGACGCGCTGCCCCTTGTGCCCCTCAGAACAACGACAACGAGACAGCGCTGCACTGCGCGGCCCAGCACGGCCACACCGAGGTGGTGAAGGTGCTGCTGGAGGAGCTCACCGACCCCACCATGCGCAACAACAAGTTCGAGACCCCCCTGGACCTGGCGGCGCTCTACGGGAGGCTGGAAGTGGTCAAGATGCTCTTGAACGCCCACCCCAACCTGCTGAGCTGCAACACTAAGAAGCACACCCCGCTGCACCTGGCAGCCAGGAACGGTCACAAAGCTGTGGTCCACGTCCTGCTGGATGCTGGCATGGACAGCAACTACCAGGTATGTGCTGTGGCTGAGCGGGGCTGGGGATTGGAGAGCTCCACCAATTCTCCTCGCAGAGGGAGCGCTCGCAGGAGCTGAGGAGAGCTTTGTGTTCTGCTGGGCTGTCTCTGCAGCTCTGGGTTGCTGGGGGAGGCTGCCCGGAGGGACTCGGCTGCTGTGCATGCCTCACGCCTGCTCAGGGGCTGGGCAAAGCCCCAGACACAGAGTGAGAGAGACAGACCCTGTGGCCGTGCTGCCCTGCAGTGCTGCGAGCTCTTGATAGGCAAACATGTCTCTTCCTATCAAGCCACTTGTGAATGTGCTGTTTTCACAGCAATGGCTTGGATGTGGGTCTTGTTTTTCCTTGTCAGGACATGACCTCTTGCCAAGCTGTAGAAGGCCCTTTCTTGGTGTCTCTGATGGAACCATCCCCATTTTTCCATCCCACATCCTCAGCATTGTAATAACGTTGACAGTCCATCCTCAGCCATAGGTAGTGCTGCCCACACCTTGTGTACAACGCCGTGTATTTATTGCTTCTGTAACCCTCTAAGCCATGCCTCCCTCACCATTCCCTGCTGTCTGGCTTCATGCTATGTTTCCATTTAATTTGCAGACTGAAAAAGGCAGTGCTTTGCACGAAGCTGCTTTGTTTGGCAAGACAGATGTGGTACAAATATTGCTGGCTGCAGGTGAGAGAATGTTCCCCCTTTGAAGCACTAATGTGGTGATCCCTTCACCCAGAGCTTGAGGAAATCCCTTTCTAGTGCAGCAGGTTTCTCCATCCAGCTGTCAGAGCTCCTTGGAGCAGGATATAGCAGAAGTTGGCTCTTGGAGTTTGGCTTTAGATTTGTCTCTAGTGCCTTTTAGCTCCCCCCAGTGCTGATCACAAACGTGACTTGATGAAATACACAAACCTGCACATAGTTAGACAATATTCTTGCTTTTGCCCTCTGTACCCCTGTGGCCACAGGTATTGATGTGAACATAAAGGATAACAGAGGCCTGACTGCTCTGGACATTGTGAGGGAGCTTCCTTCCCAGAAAAGCCAGCACATAGCAGCTCTCATTGAAGGTGGGTAATGCAGCTCTGCCTCTGGGGAGGAGGGGAAAGCTTGGGGTGCTGCTTCTGCCAGGGCAGGTACAGGATGTGCTTTTCTAGACCTGGAGAGTGCTGAAATCAAGGCAGTTTCAGGCTGTGTTGGAAGAACCAGTGCTGAAACACTGGGGTGAGCTTCTCCAGACCAAATGTTTGGAGGAGGACTTGGGGGGATTTAGGAGGATTAGCCCTTTGCTGAGAGAGTGTGGCGTGACTTTTACAGTTTAAATGGGCTTAATTGAGCTTTGTTTAGCTCACTTTAGAAGTTAATTAAAATTAAGGATAGCCTAAATCTGCTTGCAGAATGCAAAGTAACAGCTTTAGAAATGGTTCTGGTGTAACTCCCCTTTACATGTCTGTGTAGGCAAATCACTGTCCACAGATCTCACATCCTGCTCCTCGCCTCCTTGTGAGGCTTGGGCATGGAATTTGCAGATGAGATTTACAGAAAAGGCCTTGATTACTTGTGTTTTGTAAAGGAGCTTGGTCCATTGTGTCTGTCCAAATTCGGGAATGAAATGTGACATCTTGGCTAAATTCATACCTTGTAATTACGCTGTCTGCATTTCCTCTCAGCTGTGGGGAGGATCAGAAGGATTTGGAGCTGGGGTGTGTTATTCATGCTGAGCATTTGGGAGCTTTGCAGGTTCAAAGCACTTCTCAGACTTTTAACTAAGCTGTGCCTGTGAGGCTGGAATGTTTGAGCTTTATTCTGAAACTGAAGACAAAGATGGGCTTTAAAACTGAAGGTGTTGCAGATAAAGGCTGTTAGTTTTCCCCAGGAGGGAGCTGCTGTTGGATGTTACATCAGCTGAATGTGTTTGGCTTTGCCTGTGGTTGGGGGCTGCAGCTGGAATTGGTTTCTCTTGTTATGACTCTGTTCAGTGATGGAGTTTGTATCTACAGCACAAATTTGCTCCGTGACTCTGTGTCCGTGCAGCAGCTTTGCAGCTTTCTGATTAAAGACTCTGAAAGTTCAAAGAACCATCCCTACCCTTGTGCCTGTGATTTAAGAGGCCGCCTGCTTCTATTTTGGGATCTGAGCTGCAAGTTTTAATAATGTTGTGGTTTTTTTTTTGGACACTTAATAAGCTGACAGTTGGCCTTCCACCCACGAGGGAGGAAGTGCCATGTGCTGAAGGGGACAGAAAGCCAGATTGACGTGAGCTGACCCTGTCCCCCACCCCCCTTGCAGATTACACCGTTGGGAAGAAAAGTGCCAAAGCTGTGGAGAAATCTGCTCCAGCCCTGCTCGCCCCAGCCACCGAGCCCTCAGGCCGGACGTCTCAGGGTGGGCATCACCAGCATTCCTCTCCCTGCCAGCACCATGCCAGGAGATCCAGGGGACAACCCCATCTCTCTTCCCCCTGCAGGTGACGTGGACAAAGCTGTCACGGAGCTGATCATGGATTTCGATGTGAACCCTGAAGAGGAGAGCCCCTATGAGGCTCTGTACAACGCCACGTCCTGCCACTCCCTGGACAGCCTGGCCAGCGGGAGGTCGTCCGACCGCGACTCTGGGAACAAGGAAGCTGAGCCCAGTGGCCTCAAAGCAGCTGCAGTCAGGCCTGTATGTAGCTCCCCCTGCTTGCCCTAGAGGCACAGGGGGCTGACCTGCAGGGTGGGGTCTTGCAGCAGGCTGCCCAAGCTTGAGGAAGGCTTTAAATCCTTCCCTGATGTTGATGAGAGCAGGCAGGTGCCTCTCCTTCCCTGCCCTGTTCACTGGGTTTGCCTAAAACCAAAAGAAATGAACTTAAAAGAAATTAACTTCTTCATTTCTCCTTGTGTTGCATCCTTCTGTTTTCTGGCAGTGCACAGGTGCCAGTGGATCTTGGTCTGTCAGGAGATTACAATTTGCAGAAGGGCTGACTTCTTATCCTGACAAAAGTTCTGGAGACTTGTGTGAAGCATTTTCTCATGTCTCACTGCTTTACCACAGCTAAAGCTATCAGGAAATTATCTGTAATAACCTGTTGGAAACTAGTTGGCAGTGGAAGGGGTTTTTTTTTTGTGTATTACTTGCAAAGCTCTGTAGAGGGTACTCCAGGCTTTACAAAGCAGCACAGAGCTCCTGGAACTGTCCCCAGAGAAGTCTTCCTCACCTTCTGTCAGCTGCATCTGCTGCCCTGGTAGCAATCAGCAGGAAGGCTGCTGTGGGGCAGATGGGACACGGGCCCTGCAGTGCTGGGTCAGCTTCAGGCTCTGTGTTCTGGTTGGTTTTCCAAAGCCTGCTCTGTGGAGGCTTTTTTGGACAAAAGGCAGAGCAGCAGTGAACAATTAAACTGCTGGGGGCACAGTAACCATGGTTCCCCTCTGTGCAAAGAGGTGCAGCCTTTGGCTTGTGCTGAGAGCAAGCAGAATAGAAATGAGACATAAGCTTTAGATGGTGCACATTTTGGGCAGATCTCTCTGGCAGTCCTGTTACTGGTCAGATCTTGTCACTGTCCTGTGCTGATGGTGAAATGAGCTCAGTTCTGTCACAAGTAAGGAAAGACAAGAGCTGAACTGCAGTGAAAGGAGAGCAGGAAGAGGGACATGCTGCAGTAGCTGGCTGGAGTTTGAGCAGTGCAGCTCTGCTGCTCCCTTTGCCATTAGATGGAGCTGTGGCTGGGCAGGAGGTGGCCCTGGGATGTGCTCGGGACCAGGCAGCAGCTCCAGCTGCCCAGTTGCAATCCTGGCATATTGGAGGAGAGCAGTGCAGCTTAGTTTCTTGATCCCTGGAGTTTTCCACTATAAAAGGTGCCTCTGGGATCAGTTTCACTAAGCCACAAACCCTTTATTCTGATCAGCTCGTTGCTCACTGCCCTGTGTAATGCTCTGGAGATGCTGGTTTGGGTCTGAGTGAGACCAGTGGGACCAGATCAGTGTCCTGAGGAAGAGGAGGAGGAAAGGCAGCAGCCATTGCCCAGCTCTGGGCTGTTAGGGCTAAACTTCTCTTCTACCCAGATTAATTTAAGAGGTTCTTGCTGCATCCACAGCAGTGGGGACATAGAGCTGGGGGGCTGAAGGGATGAGCTGACAGTGTCTGTCTCACCTGCAGAGAGAACGTCCTCCCCCACCAGCCAAGCCCCCGCCTGATGAAGAGGAGGAGCAGAATGTGGAGAAGAAGACAGGCCACAGTGCTCCCAGTGAGGTACATGGGGCTTGCTCTGGGGTGTTTCATGGGAGAGTGGTTTAAACGTCAGTTTAAATAGTTTGGGAGGAGCCAAGGGTGCTGTTAGCTCCTGTGCTCGTTGGGCTGTGAATGTGAAGTATTCCCTCCTCAGCATTGCTGCTGTCCCTTGCCATGGGAACTTCCTTTGTCCGGTTCTTCCAGGGCACCTCAGAGTTGACCTTCAGCCTTACTTTCCTATTCTTGGCTGAGAATTCCCATAGGAAGAGATTTTTCTGACCCACGTTGGGATGTGGACCATTGCCCTCTAGTAATGATCCCACCACAGGCATCTTCAGCTGGACTGGAGCACAGAGGGGCTGGGAGTTCCTGCTTCCTCTGAGCTCCCAGCTGTGCAGGAGTGGGTCCCACTGACATGAGCAGGGATCAGGGGCTTGAATTCAGCTGAGGATCTGGCCCAGCATGTGTTAAAGCTGCAGGGGTCAGTGCATGTGAGCTGCATTCTGATGGAATTCAAGCTCTCCCATTTCACATTGTTGCTGCTGGGGCTTCCTGTTGCTCATCTTATTCACCTGCTGTGAACCTCAGATGTAAGGACTCTGAGAGACACAGCTCTGGGAAACCACAAGTGTGCCTTGGCAACTTCTGCTGACACCCAGGAAAAGCTTCAAAGCAAATCCAAATGCTGTGGATTTCTGTGCTCTCCCAAAGGCAGTGGGTTGTGTGTGGAGCTCATGGAGCGTGTGCCACCTCTGCTGTCAGAGCAGGCTCTGCTTCTGCAGGTGCTTTCTTTGAGTGTGCTGATCTGCTGGAGTTCTGCAAGGCATAAATGAGCTCTGTTTTCTGGAGAGTGTCAAATCCACATGAGACCCGGGTGAACGTGGCCTGCTGTAGAAGAACTGACTGCAGAGAGGGGGTAAACCGTGAGCTGTGTGTGAACAGGAACTGGGCTGTGACATTGTGGATTAATCCCTGCACTGCTGATCAAATGCAGGGGGTGGTACCCAGTCCTGTGCCTGGCTCTGGCAGAGGAGAGCTGGGCAGCAGGTCATGGAGTAATTGGGAAGCAGAACTTGTTTATGACAATAAACACGCGGGAGGGAAACGTGCCCTGGCCATTCCTGCTGAGCTTTCTTGCCATGTTTAATTACCAAACACCTGCTGTGCTGTCCTGCCTTTAATGGCTTTGGAAGCACAGTCCATTAAAGGGAATCTTGTTGGCAAATGGCAGAGTGACTTGCTGGGGAGACCTTGATTTGTGACCAACTTCAGTGACAAAACTTACAGGCAGCATGTGGCTGCCTGGAAATGACCTTTTGGACACACTGATGAGGAGTTTGGAGCTGATCCTTTTACTTTGCTTGTTCCTCCTGGCCTGCTCTGCTTTTCTGACTCTTGCCCATCTTTTATCACCTCTCCCTGGGCCAGGCAGGTGTGCACATGCTCCAGGAATGCTGTAAACACTCTGCTGCAGCATCCCAATCTGCCACCCTCTAGCCCTGCTCTGCCATTGGAGCCAGGACACTTAGTCATTGAGCGTTCTGGGGTTGGGCCAAACTCTACTTTTCCAAAGTAGTCTTTTTATTCCTTGCCAAGCTGGGGCTATCAGTCAAAACAGATGAGCATAAACAAGAAACTTCACTTTCATCACGGAAGAGCATTGGTACAAACAGGCAAAGGAGCTAATTGTTTGGAGGTGCTTAAGTGGTGCCTTTCACTATCTGCAGAAACCTTCTGGGTTTGGAGCTGAGTGAGAATCTGCACTGTCAAATTAAACTTCAGTTCCAGCTGTTTACTGCTTGTCTCCGGAAGGGAAGTGCAGATCAAGGACAAGGCGCCACGTTGGCTCCAGGAGTTTGGTCTGCAGCTCTGGGGAGGGAGAAGAGAGGAAGAGATGAGTTACCCTTTAAAAAGTCTGTCAAAGTCCTCTGCTGTGGATTAAGTACACCTTAAAGAGCATCCTCATTATTCATAGCATCTTATTTTTGGGCTTTGCTAGCAATGAACATTTTTACATGAAGAACTAAAAGCTGAATTGGGAGAAAGCTTTACTGGTGGTGTTGCTCCTGCTCACAAAGAAAGCCCACAGAGCAAGCAGGTTTCTCCAGCAATGATCTTTTGTTTTAAGTGAATTTGAACCTGGAGCTTGGAAGGGTGAGAGATGGAGAAAATCAAGAGTCACCAGGTCTGTGAAAGTTCAGAGTAGAAGCTGGGAACTGTGTGCTGCTGGAGAGCTTCTGCCTTTGGTGCACTTAAAGAGGACAGCACAGGAATCATCATCCACAGGAATGTCAGGAGGGACCAGAGCCTGGCTGAAGGTCCAGGCTGCTGCTGTGCTAACAGGCTGCTGCTGGGCAGGATTTGTCCAAGATCACTGTCCAGAACCTCTTACCTGCTGTTCTGGTCTGACGGTTTTGTGCCACCATCTGGTCAGAATTTTTCCCTAATTTGCTCATTATGAGCTCCTTCACCTGGAAAGGAGCAGATCTGCCTGGCAGATCCTGATAAAACAGGTAGAATAAATAAATATTTCCCATGCCAGACATGGCCCATTTCCTCCCATTGGGAAAGTCACATTAAAAGCCAGGTGGGTTCATGCAGAACAACACATGGATATCAGAATCCTCTGTGCTGCTGAGTCTTGGGTGCCTCTCCAAGACTCCTTTAAGCTTCCAGAGCTCCTGGCTGGGTTGCAGCAGGTGGGCACTAGTTTGCCCTTGGAGTAGCTCTGGTGCTTTCACTCTGGGGAGAAGCAGGAGGTGGGCTGTGCTCTGCTGGTGAGGCACTGGCAGGTCCAGGGCTCTGAGCAGTAGGAGCCCTCCCTGGAGGCACATTTTGTTCAGACCTGTTGTTCCCTGTCCTGGCAGCAGGTAGGGATTGTTTGGATTGTTTGCTTTCTGCCTTGGGTTTGTCCCACTGTGGTTGGAGATAGTTACACATGGGGTCAGAGTGGTTTGGGCTGGAAGGGACCTTAAAGATCATCCAGTCCCAATGGACTGGGGATACCTTCCACTCAGCCAGGATGCTCCAAGCCCTGGTCTTGAACACTTCCAGGGCATTCACAATTTTCTCTCACTCCATGTCCCTCCCCAACTCTCTTGGAGCCTCTTAGGGTGCATTCCTGGATCATGTTCAGCTCCTGGGACAGGTTTGCATCAGTCTGCCAGGGTCTGGCCAGGAGATGGTGCTGAAAGGCCGCTGACTGTGCTGGCAGGGTGCCCTGGTGGCCAGTTACCCCCTTCAGCACTGGCATGGCACACGAGGGTATCCAGTGCCCATCATCCTTGGCATCAGTGCAGACCAGCACGTGTGAGAGCAGCACGACTTGTCTGGATCCTGCACCAAAACCTCATCCCTGCACATGGCTGGTGGCTTTCCAGAACAGCTCAGGGAGAGTCTGCCAGGGTTGCAAACCAGCTCTAAGTAGAGGCTTTGGGGGATTTAAATGAGCACAATCACTGCTGCACATCCTGAAGTTAAACTGAGTTCATACAGTGCTGCCTGAGGACTCTTTAGTTCTGAATATGCCATACATCCTGAGGTCAGAAATGCAGATCTGAGAGGGTGGCGGGGATTTGGGCTTTTGTTCTTTCCAGCCTTGTCCTAATAGGGCCGGCAGCTAAAAAGTGAATGACTGTGCAAATTCCAATAGCAACAGCGAGTCTGAGGTGGGATGAGCAGGAACAACGCTCTCAGCTCTTTTCCCTCTCCAGGCTGTCTGCAGCCCTTGCTCAGTTGGTCAGTGCTGGAAAGCTGTCAGCAGCCTGAAATACTAAAAATTAAAGGAGTTTGGGTGGGGTTTTTTTGAGGGGGTTAAAAAAACCCAAAGGGGAATATTGCATTTTGGCTCACACTTCGCAGTGAAGGTATCGCCTCTGCCAATTCTTTGCTTAACCCCTGGCTTAGAGGCTGTGGGGTTTATGCTGGGACAAAGCATTGCTTTGCAGAGCACCACATTGTGCTGTTCTTCATTAGGCCTCTGCTGCCCGGGGGAAGAGCAGGGGAAGTGGAGCTGAGGAAGAGGAACACCCCTACGAGCTGTTGCTTACAGCAGAAACTAAAAAGCCAGTTGCAGTGGACAGGAAAACAAAAGGTGAGTGACCATCCAAAAAGCAGAGCTGTTTGCTTGCATGTGCTTCAGGAAAACATGAGGGCAGAGGGCAAGTGGAACAATGAAAGTCTCTGCTGGGTGGGGGCTGGAGGGTGATTGTTGTGTTTCCTGGTGATCTCTGTGTAAAGGAGAGCTCTGAGCGTTCCTGTACAGAGTGTACACAGAGGAAGGGCAGCTCCACTGTAGGACTGTTCAGAGATTGCAAGGATCTGCTCCGTGACCTCAGAAATGTCCAAATCTCATGCCTGGCCAAGCAAAGGCAGAGGGTGAGAGGCTGGAGGCTGTGCCTCTGCCAGGGAAGATGAGCAACACGAGTGTTCCAGTGAGCCGTGTTCTCCATCCAGCTGGCGCTGCAGGTTTCTGCTATCCTGCTGTAAAATCAACATCCTGCTCTGTGTTAGAGCTAATTTGAGATGGAAACTAACAGAGGAGGAAAACAAAAATGTGTAGAGCGAGAACTAGAACTGTCTGAGAGCACGGGGTACACAGGTTGATATTGAGGCAATTTCTACTCCCTGTGAAGGACTTTTGAGTTTTACAAAGCATCTGGGAACACCTTGTCTCTTGTGTTTGGCTGTTGTTGGCTTTTTGGCTTTCCTTCAACAATAACAACAAAAGATTTGTTTAGAGTGAAAAAGATTTCCGCTTTATTCAGAAGTCCTGAGCAGGAATTTGGGTGGATTTAGTTTGGGTTCTCACACTGGGACCCCTCTCCCTCTGAGGATGGACAGGGCTAACAAGGACTTGAGGTGATGTCTCACTGACTGCTTTGTCAGACCTGCAGCTTTTGTCCCCTCCTTGCAGCATGATAGCTATCCTTGCTCGGGTCCTGCTGCTCTCCTGGGTGGCACAAGAGGTCATTGTGTTCCCACCAGCACTTGCCAAAGCCCCTCACTGCCAGAGGAAAGTTTTGAGAGCTTTTCAGGTTGGTGCTTTGCAGTCTGGGCCAGGAACAGTCCTTGGGCAACAGCCACTGAGCAATAGGCTTTCATCAGTGGGCAGCTATTGCTGGTTATTCCAACTGCTCCACTCCTTCCCCTGGCTGTGCTGTCCAGGCTTGATTGGTAGGAGTGGAGGTATGTCCTAATTATGTGTCAGCTTAAAATAAAACCTCAGAGTAAGGAAGCTGCCTGTTCTTGATGCAGATCTCCTCCCCTGAACTCCTGAAGACAGGAGAGGTTGCAGGAAGATTTTTATGGATCCAGAGCAGAGTCCCATCTTTTGATGTAAAGTTGGAAAGATCAAAGCTGTGACTTCATGGTTTGCACTCCATGGAAAGTGTTGGTAACAAGCCTGGAGCTCTTCCTACTGTTACAGTGGGAGAAATCCAAGGATGCAGTTGAGTTTTTCCTCATCTTCCCTGTCTTTCCCATTCTTTAAATGCAGTCAGCACTGTGGCTGATGGTGAGGGGAGAAGATAAATTTAAGGAGTGGCAGAATTAAACTTAAGAGTTGAGGGAGAGACCAAAGCCTTACTTGGGGTGTTGGAGAATTTTCCCACCTCTGGGTCAGAGGAGTCCTGGAGCATCAAAGGCAGCAGCTCAATCCCAAGGCACAGAACAGGCTGAAGCATGGCTTTGAACTGCTCCTTGGCTCTCAGTCTGAGGGTCTGGCCTTCTGGATGAGTTCTGGAGCAGCCTTTGGTCAGGAGAGGAGGGCTTGGGTTCTTGTGGCTGTTGAAAGGGCGTTTCAGGGCAGCAGAAAGGCTGAATTTCAGGCACGTGGGTTTAATGGTGCCTTTCATCTGTGATAGCTGCCTTTGTTCCTCTGGCTGCCAGTTGTCCTGTGTCCAGCCAGCAGATGAATGTGGCATTATCCACTGGCTTTGGTGGCCTTTGTGTGTGTTAGAGCAGCCTGCTGTCACATGCTGGAGCACTGGGAGAAGCTGGCCTCATGTTTTGGGCAGAGTATCAGGAGTGGTTTAAGCCAAATGCTCTCCCATCCACTTGGGTGTGCAGTCACATGCCTGAAGTCAGGGCACTCAGGCCCTGTAGCAGGGTGTGAAAAAAAAGGCAAAAGAGGAGGAATGTGTGTGGAGTGACCAGGAGGAGACTTTTCAGCTCCTGCCTCCAGAGAGACCAAATGGAGGGTGAAAAGAGTTGAGTTTTGACCTGTTTGGCTTCTCAGGAGTCACACCCAGGTGTTGTCAGCAGTGACCAGTGCAGGTAGGACTGACTTGGTGCCTTCTGGTAGTTATTACAAACTGATACTTGTTGAGATTGTGCTGCTTCCATAGGAGGTCCAGCTCGAAGTCCCCACTTTGCCCTTCCTCCTGTAAGAGATTTTCTGTGTGGTTATACTGGTTCAGCCAGCACAGTGTGACTGTGCTGCTGACCAGAGAGCTGGAATGAGCCAGCAATAAAGCCAGAACACACTGCAGAGAGATTGAAAGGAACTCTTTTCTGAGAGCCAGAATATGGCTGCTGAAACAGCAGGGTGGACATTGCTGTGGGGGTTCTGTGGGGACACTGGGTTATTGCAGGCAGAGGTTTGGGGACAGCTCTTGGTTTGCTGTGAGATGAAGGACAATGCAAACACACAGCCTATGTGTCCTCACATGGTGTTACTGTGGACAGAGGACAGACTTCTGTCCCACATCCTGGGCCCAAGCCCGGGATGTTTCTGCTGTCTTGGTGCTGTGCAGAATCACATTAATGATCTCTCTAAGCAGGCCAGTGTCTCATTGCCCTTTCTGAAGAGGAGAGTGCAAAAAAGCACAAACTGAGGTGAATAAACTCTGTCTGGAATGACTGAGCTGGGTGAGGTTACCACAGGAGTGTGCCATCCTCAGCTGGGCTCCCCACGAGCTAGCTGCCTCTGGAATGGCCTGTGCTTCAGCTCTGTTGTAGGTGAAGGATATTTTTGCACCCCTCAAGGCCAGTTTCTTCCTCTGGCCTTCTGTTTCACAGGAGGGAGATTGTCCTGCTCCTCACTTGACAAATTCTGGCATGATGTAACACAGGCAGCCTTTTCCACGTGCAGATCAGAGGCTGCTGTATGCCCTCACTGATTTTAAGGTTGGGGAGCTTGAGCAGGCAGCAGCTGCAGGAAGAGCTTCATTCTCCTAATCCAGGGTTGTGAGACAAATCCTGCTGTTGATACAGAGGGAAAGAAATCCAGTGGAGGCAGGGTGGTTACAGCTTAGTGTGGAGTGTTTAGGGAGGTGCTTCATATCTGGAGTCCTCAGGCTGCTGGCAGGGAAGCCCTTACTGGAATTCTGCCTGGGATGCAGGCAGTCTGTACCCAGGAAGGGCTCCTGATCCCAGGAAGGGTTGGGAGCAGCCTCTCCTGTGGGTGAGACCTGCATCAGGCTGGGGCTGGAAAAGGCAGGATCTGTCAAATGATCTGTGCTGGGGGTGTAAAACCAGTAAAGGGAGTGAAATCCTTGAAGGGAGCTGGGCAGAAGTGCCTGTGCTAGGGACCCTTTGTGAGTGTAACTCACATCAACCTGGAGGAGGGTGATTCTTTCAGATCCCCTGAAAGGAGAGGCCTGGAGAGCCCTGCATGTTCCTGCTCTGTGCACCTCAGTGACAAAAAGACTGAGATGACTTTCTACATTAGTTCTTCTGTCTGCAGCTTTCAGGGCAGGCTCTGAAATGTCTCCTACAAGATGTTTTTCACAATTTCTGAGCAAGTGCTGTTGCCCTCACTCCCTTCCTTCCCTGGCAGCTGCCCTGTGTTTCAGAGTCCCTCTTAGCTCTCAGATGAGTGGGTGGCTGGGATTCCTGTCCAACAGGAGCCCTTTTGTGAGGTGCTGGAGCTGGATTTGGAGCACTTTGTTCTGGCTGGACTCAAGTGTTACAGCACGTGGCACAAACTTTGGCCAGCCTCCTCTCTGCCTGCAGCAGAAATGTCAGTAAAGGTTCAGCTGGGGCATGGAAGAAATGGTTTCCAAGGAAGGGAAGAGGTTGGGAGAAAAACTGCAGAAGTTTTTCTTTCCCCACAGGTTTATGTGACTGTCTTGCTCACCTCTGTGTGGCTTTGCATTAGTACCAGTCTGTCCTGTGAATGCAGCACATCTGATCTCCTCTGAGGTTCATCCTCTGAGGTTTCTCTCCAGCACTGGAGCTTCAGAGCTTTATGCAAAGTAACTGGGGCTAGTCTGGCCTTGTAATCTGGGGTGCTGCTGCTGGTGCCTCTCAGCCAGCACTGGGACCTGCCTCCCCCTTGGCAGCTCCAGTCACAGAACTGGTGGTTTGTGTGCCTGTGCAAGAGAGTCAACAACTACTTCACTGTCCTGGAATCTCTAACTCATAGGATCCAGGATGAGATAATCCCTCACATCACTTGATCCCAGTGAGGGCTGTGGCTGCTCCTGGCCTTCCTGTGCCTGCGAGAGGATTCACCATCCTCATCAGGCATGGAGTGCCTGGGACCCCCACAGAAAAGCAAATAATTAATTCCGCCCTTTCGTGTCCAGTTCTGGTGAGGACAGACCACAAATCCCAGTGGGTGTTGGTGTTTGAAAATCCCCTGGTGAGGCTTGGTGCTGGAAAGGTGCTGGGAGCTGAGCTGGGCTCTCTGCTGCTGCTAGCAGGCTACTTTTAGTGGAACTCACTGTTTTGCTCACGGAAAGGAGGGTTCCTTTGCCTTGGCTTCCCAGAGCTGCTGTCTGCAAAGCAGTGATTTCCTCTTCAGATCCAAACATCCTCCCTGCCCTTCAGAGCCTCATTATCGGAGTGTTTCGCTGTATTGTTCCTTTGCAGTATCAATTTTTAGTTCTCAGACTGAAGAGTTTCTTCAGTGCTAAATGGAATCAGTTAAAATTCACAAGCAATGCTGAAAGGATGAAGGAATCCTAGGAAACCAAAGTTAGACTTGTTTGCTTGACAAAGTTTTGCTTCTGCAGTTGAACTGCTCGTTCAGCTGTGACAAAGGTGAGTGCATGTTTGTGTGTGTGTGTGCACGCTCAGCACTTGGGATCAGTCAATTCTTCATGGTTTATGCAGGACCCTGGTACCTGATATTAAGGTTGCTGGGGCAGGAGGAGCTGGGAACCAGTGTCACATTTCTGGGGCAGCCAGTGCTCCACCAGCTCTGACCACTCTGTGCTCAGTTCATTGCAAAAGAGACTTTTTGCTCAAACTTTTTTTCCTTGCATAAACTGTTTATTTCTCTCCCCTGAGCAGGGAGGAGAGGTTAAACTCGGAAGCCACCAGGGAGGGAAGCAGCGGGTTTTTTTGGGAGCGGATTTTGGAACTCGCAGGTCGGTTGCAGTCCAGGCGTTTTCCCACCCTGCAGCCCGTGCCAAGAGCCGGGCGCGCGGCTCTAAATAACGCTTTGGCCTTTATGGAAAGGGATCAGATGTTCCAGGAGCCTCCGTCCCTGCTGCTCCCACCTCACTTGCTCTCTCTGCAGGATATAGTTAGCACTTCTCCTGGCCTTATATAGCAAGGCCTGATAGTTAGTGTTAACAGGAATAAAAAACACGGAGAGCTGCCAGATTGCGTAAATCGGGCCAGTGTTTGGAATTTCATAAATGCCATGACTTCGGGTACAAGTCGAGCACGCGGAACAATACGGAACTGTTCCCTCTTTAGATCTCTCCCTCCCTTGCTGAGGGAGAGAGCTGGAATTTTGCTGCTGCTTCTTCCATGTTTTTAAATTCCCCTTCCTCTCTGCTTTCATCCCCTCGAAGACCACAGGAGGAACAGCGGCGGCCGCAGCCAGGACTCTGCTGAGAGCCAGGACATCCAGGTGCCAGAGCAGTTTTCAGGCTTGCTCCACGGCTCTTCACCAATCTGCGAGATAAGCGAGGACCCTTTCAGGCTCGCTTCCTCCGAGGAGAAGGGGGACACGGAAGCCACGAGCCACCCCACTGCTATGCAGCTGGAGGATGCTGAGCTAGCCTCGTCGGGAGCAGCACGGAGCAGCTCCCCGGACCCCACGCAGACCGTGGTGTACGCCACGGTGCAGCACGTCAGCCGGGCGGATCCCGCCGCCGCCGGCACGCCCCACGTGCAGCAGCAGCAGCAGCACCCCGGCGCTGCTGAGCCAGAGGGGGACAGAGCTGTGGGCAGAGCCCACCCGGGCAGCAAGCCCAAAGCCGAGCTCAAACTCAGCCGCAGCCTGTCCAAGTCGGACTCGGACCTGCTGACCTGCTCCCCGACGGAGGACGATGCCATGGGGAGCCGCAGCGAATCGCTCTCCAACTGCAGCACCGGCAAGAAGCGGCTGGAGAAGTCCCCGTCCTTCGCTTCCGAGTGGGATGAGGTAAGGCTGAGCTTGCTGAAGAGCCTCTGTGCCAGGAATGACTGTGCAGCAGGAGTTCCCCTGTGCCACGCCGCCCTCAGGGGTCCTGGGTGGGTTCCATTGCTTCCGCTAACTCTCACAAGGCGTTCACAGGCATACGCTCACCTGGGAGTCTGCAAGGTGTTAATGCCAAAAGATAAAGTTTGTTGGAGTGGGGGAGTAGCAGAATTGCAAGTAGTTTCAAACTTTTTTTCTCAAATACAGGGCTTGGTTTCTTTTAGGCAAGCCAGATACGTTTCCACATCCCCAAAATGAGAAAGACTTGATAACAATGCCCTTCACCAACCTTTCTCCTGATTTCCTCCTCTCAGTTCTTCCCTGTTGATTATCCCAAGGCCTTGGAAGTGTTGTGTGGCTGGGTCCCTGCTGCTGGGGAGTGTAAGCAGTGCCCAGGGGTTCATGGGGATGGAAGGAAGACAGTAATTAGGCTGGTTTGTGTATTTGATAGCTCCTGCTCTCCTCCTCACACGCTCATTTCAGCGGCTGGTTAGCAGTCACTTTATTATCATAGCGGACGCCCACGGACAGTTAAATATTTCATGCTCAGAAAGTTGGCCCTGGAGAGCCACTGGGGCAAGATTAAGTGTCCCTCTGAAATTCAGCACCGCAGCATTACTGAAACATTCTTTGGGGATGATTCTGTGCTGGGAGAAGTGGGGCTGCAGAAGAGATAAGCTCGGATGAACCACTCTTTGTACTCTGAAAAGGAGCGGAAAGCCCTGGCGTGGTGCTGGGGGTGTGGAGCCGCGTGTGCCGGGCGTGCAAGCCCGGGGGAGGGTTGTGCCCCTGCACTGCCTGACTCTCAGCTGCCTCTCCAGCCCTGACTCGGAGAGAAAATTATCATCTGGGGAAGAGGGAGGTATTTAGAGATGCTAAAAGCAACGTGAGAATCCATCCCTCAGTCCGTTCTCTGCCTCCCCCTCACTCCCTGCCGGGTCTCAGGGTTGCCAAATGGATATTTTCCTCTGCAGCTGCTTGGGCTGGAGAGGCTTTGCTGTTAATTGCCCAGGTCAGTTGAACCGTGGCTTAGGGAAAGGCTCAGCAGCAGAAGGTTCTTTGGAAGGGCTGGATAATTCCCTGTGCTTTTATTTGAGCTGTTTGCAGCAGACACTGAAAGGGCAGAAGCCTTTGGCACGACTGCATTGGTAGCAGAGGTCAAGTGCTGAGCTGCCTGCACTGCCTCTGCTTCCTCTGCTCAGATGAACCCTCAGAGCTGCTTCCTCCTGCCTGTAAACAAATCCCTCATTTCCCCTGAGGCAGCCGGACAAGCCCCAGGAGAGGAATCTGCTTTTCCTTCCTCTCATGTTTAGGTGAGGAAATCAGAGAAAGAATGTGAAAAATTCACATCTGTCTGCAGTGAGGCAAGTCTCACTTTTAAAAAATTCTGGCTGGTCATAATGGCATCAGTGAGATTATAATATAAATGTAATTCTGTGGTTGTGTGTCAGATTAGTTCCCTGGAAGGGATAATGCAGCTGCTCAGAATTGGATGCAACTTGCAGCCTCTGCATTTACCAGGGCAATATAAACCTTGTTGAGCCACCCCTGTTTGCAGTGGTTTGGCTTTCCCTCTTTGCTGAGGGGAAACAATGGCAGATTTATATTATTCTGTTAATTTTAATGGCCTTTATGCAGGTGACTGAGGAGAGGAGTGATCCATGTGCAGCTCCCAGCTGTGCCCAGCAAGCTGAGGACTCTGGCCAGCAGTAGGTGTGTCTGTGCAGGGCACAGGGGCTTGGGGAGGGGTCTGTGGTGTCCCTGGACAGATGAGATCTGCAGCAGAGCCTGAGCTGACCCTGCTCTGGGCTGTGGTGGCTGAAATTCTGCTGCTTGTGAGCAAAGGGTCACGTCCTTGCCCTGGCAGAGCGCTGCCAATGCCCTTTGTTGGAAGTGGAAGGTGGTGCTGGCTTTGCCAAAAGGGTGGGATGGGGAAGGAATTATTCACTTGGCAAAGCTCATCCCCGTTCCCAGTTGCAGCTCCCCTGCTCCAAGGAGCTGGCCCAGGGTGTTGCTTTGTGCTCTGTGCTGTCCAGGAGCCCGTTCAGCCCCTGTCCCATCTGCTGCTGACCCTGGGAATGCCCCAGTGGAGCCCCTGCAGCTGCTGCCAGGTGGGACTTGTGTGTGAGCAAGGCAGAGAAACTCACATCCAACATCCAGCTATTGCCCTGGGGGATGAGGAGTGAAAATGCTCGGTCCTGCTCTGAAAGCAGGGTGGGGGCATGTGAGGGGATGCAACGCTCAGTCAGCAGAAATATTTGAATCCTTCCAAACCTGTCTGTGGGCTGAAGTGATGGGTTTGCTTTTCATCACTGGCTCTTGAGTATTGAGCAGAGAGGGATGAGTGGGGCAGCTCACAGGGGTTTGGCACAGAACAATCTGTATTTACATCTCTGAGGGAGGGGGGCTCTGCCCCCAGCCCCACTGCCAGCCCCCTCTTCAGGGCAGATTAACCTGCTCCTGCTCTGCCTTCCTGCTCTCCAGAGCAGCTCCAGACCTGCCCTGCAGCCTGGTTCATGCTCCAGGCTCTGAGCAGGGATGGCTGCAGTCAAGGCCTGGGGCTGCTCTTCTGCCCTTTAGGTGCTGGTAAGAAAAACGATCTGTTAAATGATCAGGGCAAAGAACAAGGAATGCTGCTGGGAATTAACCACAGACCTGGCTCCTGACATCCCTTAAAATCCCCTGATGTCCTCCACTTCCAGCTGCCTGCTGTCAAGTCATCTGTTCCAATGCTGAATTTGAATTTTGGAGGTTCCAGTACCCATCTCACAAAAAGAGGTTGTAGTTCTGTGTTCTGACCTAAGTCCTCCTAGGAAGAGATTAAACATCCTTCAAAAAAATTTAGGGAACTGAATAAAACATGCACATCACTGATGTTTTTTAGAAAAAGGAGGTGCACAGTCCACCACTTTTTTTTTTTTTCTCCTAAGTGAATAAGCTGGAGAACTAATGAATATTTTGTAGCTAATTATGGCACTGGACATTCATCTCTGATGACTAACTGCAGTGGTGCTCCGTGGCTCCTGTGAAAGGAATGCTTTGCATCTGCTGTAACCATGGATGATGTGGTGTTTCACCGGTTCCTGACCTGTTTTGGGGCTGTTGATGTCCCCTGAGGATGGATGCCAGGAGCAGATGGCACATCTGAGGCTTGGAGCTGGGATGGAACTTGGTGGAGGTTGTGGCTGCTGTGGGTGGGTGCCTTTAAACCTTGTCTGGACTGTTGGGTGCTGCAGTACCCTGTGGAATCAGTGTCTTAATTACAGGCTCGCTGTGGAGGATTAACAACATTTGCATTGAAATGTGAAACTTTCTGGAAAGCTTTTGATGCAAAACCTGCCACTGCCTCAAAACACCCAGGAGTTGAAATTCAGAGCTGCCAGCCATCACCCTTGAAAGAAAATGCAAATATTCCCCTTGTTACTCAGGAAGAGCTGCTGGTTTTGTGCCTGGTGAAATTACACAGTGTAAAAGCTCAGGCATCAGCCTCTGCCTCCCAAAATGTTTCATTTATTCTCTTGGTTCAGGTGTTCAAATCTCAGCTTGCCCTGGCTTTGGACCAGGCAGGATGGCTTGAGTTCTCCCTGGGTGTCCCTTGCCCTCAGCTCACATTCCAGTTCCCCCTTTGCCTGAAATCGTTGTAATTCACTTTTGTCTAGGGCAGGAGCAGTAGTGGGGTCAGTATTTTTGGTCTTGGTTCTGCTAAACAATCATGGCCAGCAGGGTCTTAATCAGCTTAATTATTGGGCTGATTATTCTATTGTCTCCAGGTCCCAATGTTTCCTCCTGGTTTTCCTGTGCTAAGGTCAGGAAATCTTACATCATCCCTCATGTCCAATCTCTTCTCTTTGCCCCCAGTGGTGAGATTTCCTCCAGCCTGATGAACTTTATGAAGTGAAAGCTTTTGTGTTTCCACCATTTTTAAATCTGCTGCAAAGGCCAGACCTGCTGGGATTGTGTGCCAACGTGGAACTAAGCCAGTCCAAGCCAGTGTAAGACAATTTACTGGTTTGACAGGAAAAGTGTGTGCTGAAAGGCCAAGGTAAAGACCAGGCATGCCTTGTTCCAGCAGCAAGGGTTGGACACAACAGGGGTGATGTTTGCCACTACAGCAGCTCCATCCACCTCTGTGTGTGTTTCTGGGAGCTTCTCAAGTGTGTGAGCTCAATATTTGTGAATCAGAAGCTTTTCATTCTCGTGTGAGTGATGGGTGCTCTGACGGATGTTTTGGTTATGTAACAACCTTGTGATCGCTGGCGTTTTGGGGACATTTTTGTTTTTCAGGAACAGAAATGTCCAGCCACAGTGTCCTTACTAAATCCAGTCCTTCATTATCTTCTCTTCCGCTTTACGTCGCATCTTGCAGCACTTGTGAAGCTTTTCATTTAAAAAAAGTCTTTAAATCTGTCCAGGAGCAGCTTCACTGCTCTGTCCCACAGGCCAGAGCCAGCCTTGCTTGAGAGCCTCGTGTGGCTTTGGGTTTGTGTTGGGGTGCAGGAATATGCAAAGACAGTGAATTGATTCAAGGCTTTCTGGAGGGTTTGCCTTTTTTATTGTGACTCAGAGTAGCTTTTGTCCAGTTGTTTCCCTGCTGTGGGCAGATGTGTGGCTACATTTGGCCATTGTCTTTATCATGTCAGTGTTGGATTTTACTGTTTGTCAAAACAATATTGATATTTGGAGGGCTGTGATACTGCAGATCCATCACACGCTGTTGTGAAATTCAAGTTTATACCAGGAGTTCCTTTTGGTACGTGTTTGGATTTGTAACTTTGGGATTTGTACAAAAACAGAGACTGGAGAGTGGCGTGAAGCAACAGGCCCTGGTCCCCATCCAAATGAATTTCTCAGAGACCATATTAAGCCAGAAAATGTGTTTGCCTTTATCACTGGTGAACAGTTGCAGAATGATTTGAAATAAATTCAGCAAGTCTCTGTGCTCTCTTGTGGAAGGCTGCTGGGGGAGGATGGAGCACAGCAACTCTGGGTTCAGTGCTCAAATGTGCCGTGAACAACTGGCTGGTGCAGTTTAGCTTGGAATTAATAAATGGAGCATTATGTTTTCCAGGCCTCTGGTGTTTGTTATGCTGAGTTCATACAGGCTGGTGTCTTTTGGAGACATGAAATATATTGAGCAGTGAAATATGAGCCACGTGCTCCATGGGATGGCAGTGGGAGAACAGAAGCTGAAGCATCATAAACTGAACCAGAGGTGGTTTATGGGCTGTCACCAACTTAGAAACGAGATTCATGGCCCAAATCCAAATTTTGCAGATCTGTATAAGGAGTCAGCAGGTATCATCCCAGATCCCACTCTTGCTCCATCCCTTTCAGATGTGCTGGTGGATGCTGCAATCCTGCCATTCTTCTGCTCCAGGGTATATCCCAGCTGAGTCTGAGCAGCCTCCCTTCCTCCTGCACTATCAGTCAGTGATGTGGGATTTGCTGTGGTATTGGTACAGAATGGAAATGTCAGTGATTCTGTGCTGCCACAGCATCATCTGTCAACCTCACGTGCCCATGGTTCTCACCTGGAATTTAGAGCTCACACCATCACTGGGGTGTTTGTTGTGCTCAGAGGGGTTTGAAACTGTAAAAGCAGCTCGTTTGAGGGTTGATTTTTAATTTGTTTATTTTTTATTATTTGAAACCAAATCTGCCCCATCCCCCAGCTGTTAAAGGTTGGAAATAATGAAGTCTTAACTCTTGACACTCTGCTGGAATTGCAGAAATTTAAAAGAGTGATAACCTTTCCACCCAGCTTTGTAAGTAGCTTTTGAGACTGAAATCTGCTGCTGGAGCTGCTCTTGTCTGCTGAGCCTGAGCCCCGGGCGGGTTTGTACAGTAGGTTATGAACCCTCAGTAATAAGGATTTATAATGGGAATCCTGCTATATTCTTAATTATACTCCTGCTGCAGGCTGTCATTATAGTGCACTAATGCCCTCCATATGGCAGATAGTGTGTGCTTGGTTCTGTGTGGTTTTATTTAATTACAGACCTTTATTTGAGTAACTTCACTGCCCAGAGCCTGAGCCTGTGCAGGTGCACTGCAGATCCTCTTCTGGTGCTCAGGAATCACTGGTGATTTTTAAGCTGCCAGTTTGTGAAGGGGCCACAGAGGAAGCAGAAGACATTGACCCACACAAGGTGGAGTTGCACAGGGTGCCCAGAGCAGCTGTGGCTGCCCCATCCCTGGAAGTGTCCAAGGCCAGGCTGGACAGGGCTTGGAGCACCCTGGGGAAGTGGAAAGTGTCCCTGCCCATGGCAGTGAGTGGGACTGGATGAGCTTTAAGGTCCCTTCCAACCCCAAGTGTTTGAGCATTCTGTGATTTTAGTTCTCTCAGGGTGACCTTGCTGTGTCCTTGGCAGTCTGTGATGCTGCGTGCAGAGACTGAGAACAAACTCCTGCATTTGCATTGGTGAGGTTTTATGAAGCCCCTTTCAGAAAGCTCCAGGAGCATCAAGGTGCCTCCAAGACTGGGTGAGTGTCACCCTGACAGAGTGATGGTCAGTCTGGTGCTGTCCAGATGAGGCTCCTGCCCTGTGTGGGGGCAGACAGCCCATGTTGTGTGAAGCTTTTATTCTGGGGACAAAAGCACTGGGGGTGGTTTAATGCCTCAGTCTCTCTCAATGGATTCATTGGCTTCAAACTTCAGCAGTGGCTGGAGAAGAAAAGCTGGAGAGGTCAGTATGGGCACCTGCATCCATCAGGGCAGGGTGTGGAGTGGGGCTGGCAGTGGAGCAGAGCTCTGCAGGGCACTGTGTGCCCTTGGGGACAGGGGGGTCACTGCCCTCTGCACTGTCCACCCCTGTGTCCCTGCTGCTCCTGCAGGCTGGGACCAGAGAAGGGGAGACATCCTGCATCCTGCCCATGCAAGGAGCCACTGGCTGCTCCTGCCACGAGCTCTGTGAGGTGGGGAATCACTGCAGGACTCTGCTGTGGAAATGTCTCCTGTCCTGCAGCAGGACAGACCTCAGCATGCCACCATGCTGGCTTGGCCTCGCTGGCCTTGTCCAAATAAATGCCTCTTCCTCTGTTGCAGAACTCTGCTCAGGATGGTTTGTTTTTGAGTCAGGCTCTGTTTTGGAGGCACTGGCCAGTTGCTATGTTCCCTGCCTGCCTGGAAGAGCTCGCCCCAGCCGGACTCTCAGCCACACCCAGCTCCTTTTTTTGGGACGTTTGTGTCTTTCACCAAATGTAGGCAAATGTGAAAATAAATCCAAGAGCTCCAATCCTGGTAACTGCTCCACAGCTCCTTCCAGGCACATTCCTGCTATGGGGTTAATGAGGGACCCTCTGCTGTCCTTGCAGCCTTTCCTTCTCCCAGAGTGCTTCAGCTGTGCAGGAGCTTCTCCTTCCCTGGTGGGGTTTGAGGGCTCCCTGGCTCACCCTCACTGTCCCACATGGAGCCAGCTGCCCCTCTGCATTAGGGATAGATAACAGATATCTTGTATTAATTTAGAAGGCGGAAGCATTTTATGGTTTTAGTTCTGTGGCTGTAAAACAAATAAACCATAAAATCCCCACCCCAAACCGACCCCACAGCACAACCAGAGATGGGCACTTGGTGCTTCAGTGGAAAAATACAGGTTAAGCCAAAACAAATCAGAACTGTGTGTTCAGGCTACAACTAAGTCTGAGCTGCAGCGCTATATTTAAACATGGTATTTTTGTATTTTAATAATTAACCAGTGGGAAAGAACAGCCTAAAAAACTGTAGCATGGGCTGTTTTCAAGGTATCTTCTCTTCAGCCCCATGTCCATGCTGGAGTGCAGCTGAGGAAAGGTTGCAGAGGATAGGGATGCTCTAAAGCAGTGGTTCCCTCTCCAGGTTTGTCCTTCCCCTCATACTTCTCTTTGCAGCCTCCTAACAGTTAAATCAAGCTGGTCAGCCATAAACCCATGTTTGAAGTGGTGTGTGAGTCTGTTTGAGGTGTTTGCTTCTCGTGGAGAGCTGAGGGCAGGCAGGATTTCCCTCTGCAGTAATGGTAATAGCTGGGACTGTGCCTAACTGTGAGCAGTGCTTGGCAAAGGGGAGTTGGGAAAGGTAATCCTCTGCCACGTGATTGTTTAATTTCCATTCAGTTTTATATAGCACAAGGCAATTCCCTGCTTTTGAGGAAAAGGTCGTGGGTGTTTCAGTGCTTCAGAGGCACCTGCAAGTCCTCAAGGCAGTGCTGGGACTGCAGAGCTGGCAGTGCTGGGGGCTGAGCCTGGACAGCATCAAATCTCTCAGATCAGGAGAGGGCAGCACGATGGAAACAAAGGAACTTGACCTCAGAGTTAATTTGCAATTTTAATCCAGCTAGAGATTCCCAGGCAAGGTACAAGAGCAGCTCCAGCTCAGAGATGTACCTTGTCCTGGAACTGATGCACACCAATCTGCAAAGTTTAATATCCTTAAACTTCTGGAGCTTCTAATTGTTTTCCCAGGCTGATTTTCAAATCAAACCCAGTAAATGGGTGTAAATTGTGTTTCAAGCCCAATAGAGGTGCTCATCCTCGTGGTTTTCCATGGGCAGAGGACCTGCATCCTTAAAATCTGCTACAGCTCCCAGCACTGCCTGGTCCCTGGTGAGATTTAACCCTGCAAGTGCAGTGCTGCTGCTCCCTGCAGGAGAGGCTCCCTGGAGATCTGCCTGGGCAGGAGCCTTGTAAGAGCTTGTTTTGTTTCACCCAAACCCCTCTCTGGTGGAGCTCAGCTCCAGGCTGCCCCTGAGGGTGCATGGCAGTCAGATCCAGCCTCTTGCAGCTTCCCCAGGAGCTCCTCACAGCAGTGGGGACACCAAACACAGCATCACACTGGGAGCCAGGCAGGGCAGAGGCAGCCAGGGGTGAAGTCCAGGGCAACTTGGACTCCTTCCCCAAGTATGTCCTTAAATGACCAGGAGAAAAAAAGTTGAGTAAGAGTTGAGGTTTATTCCCCCACTCTGTGGCCAGTCACTTTGCATTCAGTAGCAGCCACTCAGAAGTGCCTCACAGGGGTGTTTACTTGGGAGATTTCCTTTTGGGAGCCTTACTGGAGGCATTTTTTTCTTTTTATTTTATTTTGTGCTCAGTTTTAGACTGAAGACTGGGGTAGGCAATCAGCCCTGAGCCTCTCAAGTGTGTTCTCTTTGGGAAACAGTGGAGTTCAGTGCTGAGTATTGAAGGGTCTGAACTGACCAGCTGAGCTGCAGTTTGTCAAGTCTTTCCTCTTACTAATTAACCTGGGAATTGTCAGTTCTCTCTCTGCACCACTGCACTGGAAGCCTCAATTTACCAATTCTGCTCAAGAATTGCTTGAAAAGTTTCTCTTCTCATTTAAGGAAGTCTCCTGAAAGTTCACTGGGAATTGCAACCTGCATTAATTTATTCTTCTCTGTGTGGCAAATGCAGCCATTTTTATACAGCTCTTAAGAGGACTCACACCCATTCCAGCAGAGTTTGTACCTTTTTTCCTCACTGCCTGAGGTTTGTCTGGAACTGTAGAGAGGAGAGAGATGGAGCTGATGGAGCTGTCTCCTGCTCCCTCTCCTGGGTCCTTCAGGCATTTGCCCTCTGTTGCTCTTACCCACACAATCTGTTTTCAAACCCTTTGGAAGACACCTGCTCCATGCATAGCACTGGGAAATGGGGTGCTTTAAAAAATAAATCAAGCCAAAACAAAAATGCCCAACAAACCAGAGTGTGGGGAAGCTGAGCTCCCAGTCTGCTTGCTGGCAAGGAGGGGGTGACAGCACTGCTGCAGCTTCACTGCTGGTGTAGGGGGCTGTGTGCTCCTACAGGGTGAGGGAGGAGTTTGGGGCTCCTTCCTCACCCCCGGGCTCTGCTCCTGAGGGATTTTCTTGAAGCTTTTTATTTCCAGGCACTGGCAAGTTGTGGAAGGGAAGGCTCTGCAGAGCCTCAAGCTCTCCATATCCCTTGTGAGCCATCCATCCCAGCAAAGACCTACCCAGGCACGGTGTTCAGGGTGCCTCTTCTAGTCCAGAGAGACCTTAACATCCTTTCCTGGATTTCTTCAGCTGCCATGTGGGAGGTGAAATCCTGAGCTGCTTTTACCTTTTCCTAAAGCTTTATTAATAATGCAACACATGCTTTTCTTTTTTTTAATTTCCAGATTGAAAAGATCATGAGTTCCATCGGCGAAGGCATTGACTTCTCCCAGGAGCAGCACAGGATCTCAGGTGTGTACCCAGCATGTGTCTGTCTGTCCTGGCTGTGATCTGCACACAATCAAGGTGCTGGCTCCTGTGTGTGGATGTCTTTAACCTGCTTTGGCTCTGGGAGGGAGAGGAATGCTCTGGCACAGGAGGAGCAGACCTGGCTTCCCACATGATGCTCAATGCTGCTGCCAGCAATTTTAATTCTACACTCCTTGGGAAGACTCCTTTAATTTTACAGAATGCAGCTGCAGGATTTTCCTCCCAGCTCGTTCTGTGAGGGCAGCAGCTGTGCTGAGCAGGCTGGATGGTGCCAGTGGTGGGTCAGTGTGGGTACCATGGTGGCCATGCCCTTTGCATGTGGCTGATCTGCCAGGTGCCCCAGGGAGGGTGATCTGGGCATTTCTAAGTGCACCTGCAGGTACCCACTGAACAAGGCTCTTGGACAACCCTTAAAATGTGAATTCCCTTCTCTGCCTTTGAGTCGTGAGCAAAATCTGAACTCAAGCTTGCTGGAGAGCTGCCAGCACGGGGGATTCTGTCCTTTTAAATCCTTCACCTCCAGCCTGCTGCAGCAGAAGAGCTCTGGCTGTGGATGGGCAGCAGCTCCTCCTGATGAGATGCTAATACAGATCCGCACACGCAGCTCACACGGGCTGTGACAGAGCTCACCTCATACCCATTTGTCACTCAGGTTTTTGCTTAGGTGGGGAGGAACCCACTGTTCCCAGTGGGAGTTCAGCCTGATTCAGGCTCTGCATTCCAGGATCAGGTGGCTTTGCAGAGGAGTTGAAGCTCTGTGTGGGTTTGCTCCCTGCTCTGACAGCCCTTCCCACACCGGTTCAGGCTGTGATGGATCAATAGCACTGGGGAAAGGTCTGACAGGGAGGAGAGAGGCAGAGGCAGGGCTCCTGCAGAGCTGCAGCTGTGCAGGGAGTGCTCAGCAGGGTGGACACCCTGGAGCAGCCCTGCTGGCCTGGAGCTGCCCTGTCCCAGAGCCAGGGGTTTTCCCATGGGCTGTGCTCTGTCACACTCCGTTTGGGATCCCTCCTGTGCAGCCTCTTCCTCTCTGTGCTGTGGGACTTGAGAAGAGCCTTGCAGGAGGCAGCACAGCTTTGGGAATGCCCTCAGCATTCCAGCTCTGCCCACTGGTTCTCCCTCTGCCAGCTGCAGGCCTCTCAAAGGCAGGATTCCCAGAATGTGGAGTGGAGCATAAGGGGAAGGATGGAGCTGAGAAATAGGAGTTTGTTTCAGCCAGAAGTTGTGATCAGGATCTTGCCAGGGGGCACAAGTTGTGATTCTTCTGTTCTCATATCATCCTTGTAACACACAAATATCAGATGTATTTGGGGCATCTCAGTTTTCAGCCTGGGATGTTTTAGGTGTCTGTTCTTCTGTTTTTAAAGGAACCCCTCCATTCACCCCTTCCAATTACTTCCCTCTCTTCATTTTGTCATGACTTGAAAGCGTTTTGTGAACAGAAACCTGCACTTGGTATCACTGTAGGTTTCCCTACTGAAAGCAGAAATGTATTTACAGGTGCATGCAAGGCTGAATAGAGTAAATAATTTTAAAAATTAAATTCAGGAGCTCAGGAGAAGGAGCTGCTGTGGTTTCCAACTTGAAAGCATTTTGTGAACAGAAAACCTGCACTTGGTGTCACTGTAGGTTTCCCTACTGAAAGCAGAAATGCATTTACAGGTGCATGCAAGGCTGAATAGAGTAAATAATTTTAAAAATTAAATTCAGGAGCTCAGGAGAAGGAGCTGCTGTGGTTTCATTCCCTCTGCCAATACCCCGACAGCTCCCAGGAATGCTGTGGTAGGCAGCAAGCACTTCCTCACCTCTCTCTTGATAAATTAATTCTGAGCCAGCCACAAATCACTTGGATCTGTCAGAGCAAACCTGTGACATCATTTTTTAAAACCCCCAAGCCGCGTTGTCCATCATCGCGTAAATATTGAGCAGTCAGTGATTTCCAGTGGAGAGTTACGGAGCCGCTGCCTCCCTCCCGGCGGGTGGGAGCACTGGGAGGGGGGAGAGGATGAGGAGAAGGGAGGGACAGCGTGGGGCTGGCGGCTCAGACAAAGCCGCCGCCGCAGCCGGCGGAGCGCAGGGACCGCGGGGAGAGGATGGAGGGGAGCGTGGAGACCCGGAGAGCAGCAGCTGCTGGCACACAGTCCGGGCTGAGCTGCTGCCCCGGCGCACGGGCTGCCTCAGGACAGGGAGGCAGAAGCGTTTTGTGACCGGCACAGGAGCAGCCCCCAGGAGCAGACAGCAGGAATTACCCCAGGAATCTGCAGGTGACACCGTGAGCTCTCCGTGTGTGCAGCCACTGCAGCACAGAGGGGAGGGATGGCTGGAAGGTACCAAACTGCTTCAGCTGACCTGAAGATTCAAAGGAAGCAAACGAGGGTCTCCTGATCATCCTTTTCTTTGCATCCATGCTGGAAACAGACGTGCCAGAGAGCCTGGAAATCCGCCTGTCTTGCATAGCAAATTCCCTGATGAAAAGGAGATCTCTGAACTTTTTTTTGTCATACTTAAGGTCTTGAGCTTTACTAGAGGAGAGTAACAAGTCACTGGACTCATCCCAGGGATGAGGGAAGGGAGAGCTCATCTGCCAGGGCTTCCATAGGTATTGTGAGAAATCTCCTTTATCAGAGGCTGAGGGGGAGGTGCCAGGGCATGGCTCGGACTTGAGCTGCTGCAGGAAGAGGAGAGAGCGTGCTTGCATTTGCTTTTTTCCTTTTGCTGTGGGCTCGGAAGCAGGGAACCGAAATGCCTCCTTCCTGCAGAGCTGCTCCCTGTCTGAGCGAGGGGCTCCATGCGGCGGCTGCGCTCGGCCGAAGAAAATGAAGGAAGGGCAAATCCAGGTGTGTGCCCAACACCTGGCAGGAGCAGCAGTGCTGGGTGAGAACCGTCCTGGCTGTGCTGTCACACGGTGCAGAGGTGGGGCTGGGCTCTCTGGGGCCAGCCTGCTGGAATGCCAAGAGGTCCTGGCAGCGTGCTGGAATGCCAAGTGATCGGATCGCTGGTAGAATGACAGAGCCAGGGCTGCCAGACACGAGCCTGGGGTCCCCATAGCACAGCAACGGCGAGACAAAGCCCCTGCCATGGTTTGCCTCTCTCAGGACTGCTGGGGAGGAAGAGCACAAGCCCTTTCTCTCGGCTGCTGCAGTCTGTGCTTCCTTTGTCTTGCGTGTCTTCCCGCGGACAGCCGCTCTGCCTGGGCTCCTGCTGCTTCCCCGAGCATCCACCGTGTCCGAGCTGCCTCAGCTGCATGAAGCTGTTTCCTCTCAGGCTGCTCCGTGCTCCCTGCTGAGCTGGGGCTGTGTCCAGAGGTGTTCACATGAGAGGACTGGCACAGCTCCGCTCCTTTCCCTCGCACCTGCGACTGCCTGGGAATGCCTCGGGTGGAAGTTTGCTGCTCTCCTCCCGCCCCCTTCCGCTGAGCCGAGGAGTGGATCCGCATCCCCGTGGGGTTGGGCTTCATGTGCTTGCCTGGCGAGCCCTGACAGCAGTGCCTGTGATCTCAGCGCCCCAGCAGCTCCTCTGAATCTTTGTCTGGGCGAGGAGTTTCTTTTCTGAGTGTGAAGCGCAGCACAGATTTGCACCCGGAGCCCGCCGAGGCAGCGCGAGCTCGTTGTCCATGCTCTGTGCACACAGGAGGAATTGTCTGCCCGCCGATTTGTTGTACTCTGAGCATAATTTTTTGAGTTTCTTTATGGTAATGACTATGATGTGGCAATGCCATCTGTCCTCCTCAGAGTGCCGCTGCTACCGCCTGAACGGTTTCTCCCTGTTCAAGCGGCTGCCGATTCCTCTCTCGTCAGGTTCGCGGATGCTGGAGCAGAGCGTCGGGGAGTGGCTGGAGTCCATCGGCCTGCAGCAGTACGAGAGCAAACTGCTCCTGAACGGCTTCGACGATGTGCGCTTCCTGGTGAGTGCCCCAGGGCCCCCGGTGAGCAGCTTGGCCAAAGCTTCCCGTGTTGCCGATGCCCAGTGTGGGTGCCACCCCCGTGCCGGGGTTCTGCCGCCCGCCAGGATGGTGTTGGGAGTGAAGGAGGTTGGGCAGAAGGAGTAGGTGAGGGTTGTGTTGTGTTTTCGCATTTAATTCGGGTGTTGTTGGTTTTATCGTTGAAATTTTATTTCGTCTGCCCGCTAAATCTTTACTGTCCAATTTACTCCAGAAATGGGAACTGAAATTTGATGGAAGCCCTGAGCAGTTTGTGCTCTGGGCTGTGAAGGAGGCAGCAGACCTCTTGTTGGAACTGTACTTGCTCAGAGCATGCAGGCTGTATGTTAATGAGCTGTACCTAATTGCACTGACACTGCTGGCTCTGAAACCTGATGATGACGACATGGTAATGCTCAGGGTTGAGGGGTTTTAATCACCAGTGTCTAGAAACTTAAAGCAGCATGGTGTAAAAATCCAAGAATTCTTGTGGAATGATGGATGAGCTGCCAGGAGGGAAAATCTTGGTGCTGCAGGAGGGGTTCTCCCTGCATGCCTTAGAGAAATACTTTTGAATGTGGACTCTAAGTTTGGCAAGTAACAAAAAATGGATGTAAACGTTGGAAAAGTCATTTTGGCTAATGCAGCATCCTGCCTTGGAACAGGAGCAGTGACATCTCTGGTGCTGGGGACAGTGCAGAGAGGTGACACCAGGAGGATGTGAGCTGGGTGAGGGGGTTTGGGAGCACACAGTGGCCATCAGTGCTGGGGAGGACATGAGGGGCAGCTGGAGAGAGACAGGAATCCAGGAAGGGGCATGGATGGAGGCTCAAGGAAGCACACACCTGAGCAGCATCTGTCGGGCTGCTTAAAGGCAGGGTATAATTATTCTTTAAAAAATAGGAAGATAAATGCTGTGGGGTCTATCCAGCTGTGCCTCCTGGTCTCCACAGCAAGCAGCCAGGCCATTTGCTTTCCCTTCCCCTGGCAGGGCCAACACTCCCCTCCAGAGCTGGGGTTTGCTGTGGTTTTCACCCCATGTCCCACCCAGTGGACTCTTGGCCAGGGATGTGTGAGGGTTCAGCATCCCTGTGTGTGCTGGGGCTGTTTGGAGATGTCACAACAAATTTAAACAAAATAACATTGTAGATCCTCTTGGGATCCCCTGCTGATGGATCTGTGATCATTGTGGGGTCGGTGGCTGCTCTCACCCAGCAGCTGCAGGTACAACACCTTTCCCTTGCCTGCCCAGGTGTGATGGACCCCAGTAAGCTCAAAACTCCAGTAGCAAAGGCTGCTGTGTGTGTCCCTCTGTGTGGTGGTGTTGGGTACCTGGTAGGATTTGCTCTCTTCATGGCTGGACATTTTTCTCCCCTGCTCCCAGTGCAGGAGTTGGCTGCTGCTGGATTCAGGGGATGGGACACTCATTTGCTCACTCCTCTTAAATTTCACAAATATTTTGTGCAAAGCCCAGCTGATTTCCATTTTGCTGCTTATCTCCTTTCCTAGGGAGTTGACCCTGGCACCCGTGCCAACCCTGGCTTTAAATCCATTCATCCCAGCCCTGAGAACTCCAAGCTAATACATTAGCACAGCAGGAAAGTTGAATTATTTAGAATCTTTCCCTCTGTGTTGTTCCTTGCCTTCAGCTTCTGGTGTTGAGGGAGCAAAACCTTCAGATAGAGGCCAAGTGAGGAGCAGGTAGTTAATTTGGTTCTAGTGGTGTTTTTGATGGTTTTGGATGAATTATTAAAACTGCTGTGAACACTGAAACTGAGCAGAGCATGGGCTCAGGACACCAGGCTCTGAGAGCTGAGCTGCCCAGTCCTCATTTCTGCACAACCATTGCTTTATTGGCTGCCCCTTCCAGTCTCTAACAGAGAATATTCCAAAATAAGAGTGTTCATTTCCTGGAGTTAAACAGTTTCTATGAAAGGATTAATCCCTCTTAGGACCTCACTGTGTTCAGTATTTCAAGGTCCAAAGAACACTGGGTAATGGCTTGCAAATCACCAGGTGGGTTATGAGGTTAATTAAGTTTTAGTGGCCTAAACTAGGAAATTGGAGTCTTTTGATATGAAAAGTGTTTTCTGTGCAGGATTTTGCATTGCATTACTCCCTGCTCAGAGAGCTGCAGGGTGTTCTGGCATGCCAGGATGGTCCCTCTGGGGTCCCCAGGTGCTTTTTGGGGGCAAACCAGGAGCTTTGCAGGAGGAGAGTGTTGAGTGTGCAGAGACCGTGCAGCTACAGAGCAGGGCAGTGTCCTAAAAGAGCCCTTTCATTACTGAGGAAGACACTCAGCCTGTAGCAGATATAACTCAGAGGAGGGTTAAAAACAGTCTGAGAAGGCACCAGGGTGCCTGGTGCTGTTCTGCACTGGAGAACCAGGGTTTAAAGTGCCCTGTTTGCCCCCAGTGTGGATTAGGGTTGTAAAAGACTCAAACTGGGGGTGCTGGGCTTGCTGGAGCTCTGGTGGCCTGTACTGCAGCTGGGTCTGCTTTCAGGAATTTCTGATTCCCTGGGTATTTTCAGCTGGCTCCTGTGTTAATCTATGCCCCGTGTCACAAGAGCCTTTACCCCCAGGTAGGGAAATGATTCATGAGCACACTGTGTGTAAAGGGAGTTTGAAAAGTGCTCTGTAAATATATTTGGCTTCTTAATTAGATGTTAATATAGGAAAGCAGAAACATGTGTTGTTTCCAAAAATAATAATTCCGTTATTTTCAGAACTCCAGGAACTGGGGATTAGGGGATTAGCTGTGCTCCAGCCACGTGCTGGCTGCCTCACTGGACAGGCTGCAGCTGGAGTGGGCAGCAGGGAGGGTCCTGCTCCTCTCAGGGTCTGCTGAGCAAATCTGAGAGGGGCTCAGGGACCCACAGCTCCTGCAGGTGACACTGGGAGCCACGAGTGTTCACAGGCTGAGCTCTGGAAGGGAAAGGTGCTCTGGAGCCTCCTCTCTGCTCCTGGGAGCTCCAGCTCTGCATCTGGGACAAAGTTGGTCTTGATCAAGCGCTGGCTTCACCCGGGGGTGGGTATTGCTGGCACAAGTCAGCAGGATTTTTGGGACATGGATGTGACCTGACGTTGGAGCGCCCTTGTCCATCTACATGTTCCTGGGAAAGGACCAAAGTCTACACAGATCTTGGATTGTGTAATCTTTTGGCTTGGTTGAGGGAAGAAAGGGGTGATAAAAGATGAATTTAGGTAGCTTAGCTTAACAAAACAGTGGAGTTCTCTTCCCACCTCTGGATACTGGGTCACATCTCTGTGTCTGCAGAAATTCTTCTATTCCCTTCAAGTTTCCTACAGTAGCCACACTGTGTTTATGGACAAGGTAGGAAAGAGGCTTTCCTTGTTACTCTGCCACTCTCAAGCACAAACCCCACTATCCAAGACAGCAGCTTCTTTCCCTCACCCTCTGCATTGCCACCAAGCGACCTTCATGGCCAGCACCACTGCCATGGGGCAGTCAGACTGGGACACTCAGCTGCTCCTTTTCATGTGGAGCTGGAATTGGGCAGCAGCCTGTGCAGGCAGCTGGGATTAGGAGCAGCTCAAGTGGAGATAGTGCTTCCAATCCTCCTGCTCTGCAGCCTGCTGGGATTCCTTCATCAGAGGGGAAAGTTTATTTGTGCGGTGGGTGAGCACAGCCGAGGCAAAGCTGCTGGCAGTGGCTGTGCTGTCCTTGACTTAGCAAAAATACAGCTCTGCAAGTAGGATAAAACCCTCAGCAGCATTGCCTGCCAAATGTGAGCAGCTCCAGTGAAGCAGGAATGCCCACCCCAGCACCCAGCAGTGCTGCCTCCCACGTGGAGGAACGCGGCCCCGTAGCGTGCGCCGAGTTCCAGGAGCCTCATTGCCTCATCCCTCACCAGAGGAGGGGAAGGAAAGGTCAGATCACAACACTGCAGCACTGAGTGAGAGGTGTCATCCAGAAAAGTGCACAATAAATGGACTTAATTGTCCTTGGCGGGCAATGAGCTGGGAGAGCAGGAAAAATGTCACAGGAATATGGACCAAGAGGGATTCTGCTGCTCCTGGAGCTTGGCCCCATCATGTCTGCTGTGCTCACCGGTGCATCTGCCACAGATGCCCCTTTTGGGAAGTCCAGAATGTGTAGGAAATTGATTTTTGGGACGCCCAGTGCATTCCTGGTCCCTGCAGCAAGCAGAGATTAACCCAGGGAAACAGCAGGCTGGACTTTGCCTGTCTGGAGAGGGCAAGGACACGGCCACTGTAATGAGAAGGAATTGCAATAACTCCACAGAAGTGGGAAGGAAATGCCATTACCTGTTCCCTCACACGGTGTTTTGTGATCCCACAGATGCCATAAATGTATCTGAGATGCTTGAAAAGCTTTCCCCTTCCCCTGGAGGGCAGGATCTTGCTGCTGCCCCACAGCCTCCCCTGGGCTGACATCTGAGAAGGGCAAACCCCGCGTGCTCTGGCAGTGTTCTGGAGTTGAACTTCTTATTCAGTTCAAAGATATTTTGATTCACAAATGAGCAGGTAAAAGAGAACATAAACCATTTTTTATGGCTTTTTTTTTATTGTTCAAGCCTGGATTCCCATGGAGTGTGTGGAAAGCAGCTAATGCTGATTCAATGAGACAGCGTCAGAAAGGGAAATCTGTTCTCTGTGTGTAGTGCCCTGGGCTCCTCTGGGGGATTTTATTTATTTTTTTATAATTGGGGAGAAGTGGTAGAAAAATGATGGTGGTGGAAGAATGGGGTGTCTGCAAATAATTTAGAGTACTGACATTAATGTGATTCAATGCAATTCAGAGCCATGTTAGATTAGCCTGCAGTGTTGCTCACTAATGGAAAGCCTTTCCTTCCCCTTCTCCTCTCTGTGTGTGCAGGCAAAACCAGGATAAATGTGGAGTTGAGGCTTGGCTCAGGTTGGCTCACCTTGGCTGGGGGTGTGAGCTGAGCTCGGCACCTCTCGTGCCTTCCCGGGCTGAGGACAGCCCTGCTCCACATCTGACAGAGCCAGGTCTCCTCTGCTCTTCAGATCCTGGGGTTTGGGTGTGGGCTGACATCTGCAAATCCTTGTCCTCACCTGGTAAATCCTGGTTCTCACCTGTCCTGCTGGAGCACTGGCATGTCCTGTGTCCTCAGTCACTCAGCTCTGCCTGATGCAGTTCCAGCTTGGCACACAGCTGCTGGTCCCCTGGGCAGCAGCCAGGCTGTGGACATGCTCTGGGAATGTGTCTGCCCCAGAGCTTTTTTCTATTTTCATATAGAACTTGTCATTTTATAGTAGCCATTCGGGGAAGACTGCACTGACACATTCCAGTAGCAGTTTGCACCCAGGAGTGATCTGTGAGGAGCCACCAGAGACCCCTGGTAGGGTTTTTTACTGCATCTACTCTTGTTGAAGCACAGCAAGAACGTGGCCTGACCTCAGCTGTGCAGGGATTTTCGTGCAGACTCAGGTGAGCTCTGTGTAGCCCATGCCTGGGCTGTGTCAGGCTAGAACTGGAGCAAGCTCTCCTCAGCTGGGCAGAAGCTCTGGGTGGCTGCTTCTGGGTTTGGTCACTGCTGTCAGCCCCCAGGAACACGTGCCAGTATCCCCAGACTGACTGAGCAGCACTAAAGCTCCTAAGAGGGGAGCTGGACCCTGGGGTAAGGGTCTCTGCCAAGCCCCTGAGTGGGAATCACTTCATTCAATTAAATGAATTTTGTTTGACATCTCCCAGTGGGTTCTGGCTGGTCCTTGGGAGGTTCCAAGGACTGTGCTTTATCCCCCATGGTAGGGGTGTTTGGGTTGTTTGAATGGTGAGAGCAGAGGCATGCAGGGATCTGGGGTTGAAGGAAGTTTGAGGATCTTGGGAAATGTGGCAGAGCTGTGCCAAAGCTCCCTGGATAACAGGAATGGACTCCACGGGGAGCAGAGAGGTTGGAGTGGATTTTGAGGAGCAAAGTGGGTGGACCAGAACTGGCAATTTAGAGGATACTTATGTTTGATTCATTAGTAGCTCCAGGCCCTATAAACATTAAAAAAAACCATTAAAGTTGCAGTTAATTTTTTTTTTCTCTCAATAAAATTGCCTGAACTTGACAACCATGACCGATTCCCTCTGTTGCCACTGTCACGCTGCCAGTCTGCATGGGGACGAAAATTAAAACTGAAGTGGCTGTGTGCTAATCTCAGATTTATTGTAGGGTTTGGTGTATGAGCCCCTTTCCCCATCCATGCTCTGTGAAGAGCTGGGGCTTCCTCATCGTGCCCGTGGCCAAACAGATCCTTTCCCCTGCTCTCCACTCATGTACCCCAGATGCCACAGATCACAAACACAGAGTTGTGTGACCAAATGGAGTCCCCCTGCTCTGAGATCTGGGTGTGCCCAGCTGTGAGCTGGACATGTCTCCATCTCTGCCAAAAGCAGAGCAAAGCAGTGACAGCAGAATCTTCAACAAGATGCAAATTGTCTCGAATGCACTGAGGGGAAAAAGAAAGAGCATTGTATGCACAGAGAGCCTTCATCTGTCTCTCTGCTTGGGATGTCTGCAGGAGCCTCTGGAGTCTGGGAATGCTGTGTTTGGGGTTTGCATCTGTTGCTTTCTGCAGCAGACCCATCCTGGTCCTGTCCTGGTCCTGTCCTGCCCGTGCAGGGTGTGCTCACACCAGTGCTGGCATCAGCCACACGTCCTGCACAGAACACTCGCTGCCCCAGGCCCTTCCTGAGCTGGAACAGGAGCATGGACACACGCCAGGCTCTGGGGAAGAAGCAGCATCTGAAAATTGGGTAGTTAAGTGCCTGCAGAGTGTCCTGCTGGAGGAAGAATCTGGCAGATCTCAGTCACTTTGGGGTCACCTCGGTAGCAGGAGGGGACTCTGCCTTCTGCCAAGTAACCTCTGACTGGTTTTTCTTCCTTTAATGAGAAACCTGGAGCCTCACAGGCTGTTTAACTACAGTGCAGGCAGTGAGGCATGACAGAGCCCAGCCTTTTTCCAAGAGCTCGTGTCTCTGCAGGCTGCACCAGCATCGCCCAGGGCTCCCAGTGGGGACAGGGATCAGTGGCAGATCCTGCCCTCCCTCGGGGCAGCGTGGGGGCACAGGGGGGTCCCTCATGGTGCTGGGTATTGGTGCCTCTCCAGGGAGGGGGCTCAGTGTGGCCCAGAGGAAGCTGAAGGCCAGGTTGGGGGATGAAGGGCCCTCTGCCTGCTTGGCAGCCAGTCTGTGCCAGCTGGGTCCCAGGGTGGCACTCAGCCTACCCAGCCCAGGCTGGTGCTTCAGCTCTTTGAGCAGCCCCAGTTGCTCTGCCCCAGGTAATGCATTTCCCTGGCTGAGCCCAGGTGAGGGCTGGTTCCTGACAGAGCACATGGTGAGATGTTGGCATGGAGGAGCTGTTGGGTGTCCCTCACTGCCCCAAAATGTGGGTGACAGGGAGAGCTCTGGCCCAGGCCAGCCCTGAGCCTCCCTCACTCTGCTCAGCCCCACAGGGCTGGGGCACCCAGGAGGAACATGCAAGGTAAAAGCACTTGTCACAAGGAATAACATCGGAAACACGTCTTGGGAAAGTCTTTTTGATTGTAATTGGCATCTCTGAGGCTGCTGCTGGAGGCTCCTGGAGCACTGGGCTGATGGCAGAGCACGTCCTGGAGCCCTGCTCTCCCCACTGAGCCCGTCCTCAGAGGACCTGAGGAGGGGCTGGTGGGAGCTGGGGCTGCCCTGTGCCCTCAGAGGGGCACTGGGAGGTGGCATCTGCTGCCCTGTGGCCAGCACCAAAGAGAGCCTTTGGGTAAAACCAAAAAGCAGCAGCAGCCCGTGCAGAGCAGCTCTGCTCCTTGGCTCTTGCCTGAGGGCGTGTTGAGTGCAGACAGGTTTAAAGTCTGGCTCCTCTGTGTGGCTGGCAAAGGTTAAAAGATCTCCAGTGTCTTTGTATTTAATTCTCTCTTTTAGTGGCAGATTATTGTTTTCCATGGGAGTTGAAATCTGGATGGGTTTGAAGGACATTTCTCCTGCACCAGGGCTGGAATGATTTGTTCAGAGCTGCTATGCTTTGTCTATCCTTGTTAAGTACCCAGAGAATACAGACTGCCACCGAGGGAATTTAATGTGACACATAAAAATAAGGAGTGCAGGAGAAAGCTGTAGGCTTCACAGTGTTTAACTACCTTCTCTCCTTGCTACAGAACAAGCAATTTTCTTCGAATTTGAGATGCCAAAGGTGAGAGAACACCCACTGCCCTGCCTTGGGGCTGGCACTGGTGCCCTGTGGAGAGCAAGAGCCACCAGCTCTGTGCTGCTCATGTGGGATCACCATGTCAAAGGGGATTAGCACCAAAAAGGGCTCAACACTGGAAAGTGAGCATGAGTGAAAGTGCAAATGGGATCAGCAAGCTTGTTTAGTTTTTGTACATGAAAATTTTGCATTGCCATTGTCACAGCTCATTCCACTGCTGACTGTTCCTGCTGTCCTGGTGGCACGAAGGGAAGGGCTGGCTGTGAGCTCTGCCCTTGCCAGCACCTTCCCTGCACTACCCCAGCTCCAGCCCTGGCTCTCTGCAGGGGGATGGAGCCACAGAGTACCAGGATGGGCAGGTCAAGGGAGCAGAGCAGGCCCAGGCATTGGAACTGCAGGTTCCAGGTACCTGAGGTGTGCCATGCTGTGGGCACTTCAGTCCCTCCCTCCTCCTCCCCCTCACAGGGCAGTAATACTTTGCTTTCCAAACCTGTGAGAGAAATCCCATCGCCTGTTCTGGCCCTCTTTGTCCATTTCAAAAAGCCCTTTCCAAGCCATCTCTCTCTAGGAGATGAATTCCTTGCACACATACAGCATTCCTGCCAGGTGAGGTGTCTGTCTGTCAGGGGAGTTAATCCCCACTAATCCCTTCCCTCCTCCCTGGAGCCAGCACACAATCCCCTGCTGTTACAGGAATGCACATTAAATGTGGCTCTTTGGCTTAAAATTCATGAACAAGGAAGGGGAGGGGATGTTTCCATCTTTCTGGGGGGTGCTGCTGCCCACCAGCCAGAGGTCACTGCCCTGGAGCAGCAGCTCCTTGTGATAATCACTGGGAATTTGTTCCCAGTCCAAGAGAGTTGCAGCTTGTGCACCAAACGGGCAGCCTGGAGCTTTCAGCAACAACCTGCCCCTTCTTACTCCCTGATTTGTGCACTTGAGGGGTGCACAGAACAGTTCATGTGATGTGGCTCCATCAGGGGAGCCCCTGGTGTCCCTTGGCCTCGCTCACAGGCTCTGGGGTGCAGGGCAGAGGGTCTGGCCATGGTCTGTGGTGCTCAGGGGCTCTGGGGCAGTGGCAGTAGCTCTTCCCAGCACAATGGCCCTGACTGGCACAGTCTGTGAGCTGGCCTTTGGGAAAACACAGAATTAATCCCCCCCACCGTGGGCTGCAGAGCCATTTAGTCCCGACTTTTCTGTTGTTTAAACAACTCTCAGACAAATAAATGCCTTTATGCCACGGCTGTCAGCTCAGGCTCTGCTCTCGTGTCCCCTCCCAGCTCTCCAGGAATGCAGTGTGTGGGATCTGAGCTGCCAAGGGAGGGGGAGGCAGAGGATCCCAGTCAGGGGGTGTTGAGGGCTCTGCCTCCTGCACCCACTGCTCGTTTGCTGTTTGCTAAATGCCTGATCTGGGCTGCAGGGCACAGAGCTCTCAGGGCATCTCTTACCTCTAGTGTTAATTGGTAGAGGGAAGGGCAGCTCCTGGGTGGAGAGCCATGTGCCATCCTGCTCTGCTGTCACCACACCTGCCATGGAGGTGGCAGGGATGCTGCGTGGCAGGAGCAGAGCAGCTGCTGGCATGGCTGGGGGCAAGGACACGCTGCTCTGGGGCATCTCACTGCACTTAAAGCAGGCAGCACTCAGCAAAGCACACCTGCTGAAATCCCACAAAAACATGGATGGGAAGGGGCAGGAAAGCCTTGCTGCCCTTTGTGGAGAGTGCCTGGCAGTCTCACCTGCCCTCACCTTGCCTGCAGCCGGCCTTAATTGGGTTTCTCTTATAAAAGCAGAATGTGGAGCAGTGAAGCGCTGTGGGCACACACCTGCTGGGACTCTGGGGAGCAGAGGGAGGCAGGGCCAGGGAGGGGACTGGGCTCCAGCTGGAGCCTTCAGCCACAGCAGCGTGGCTCTGCCAGGCCTGGGGAGACATGTCCTGCTGAGCTCTGCCCAGGTAGGAGGGCAGGGAGGCAGGTTGTGACAGAGGCTTTTAAAGGGGGATGGAGTCCGTGTGCTTCTGCTCTGCAGGGGGAAGGGGCAGAAAATGGGTTTTAACAGCACAGTGTGGGGTGACTGGACATCTCTGGCCCTGCCCAGGCCACAGGAGACACCTGACCCTCCCCTGCTGCCAGGGAAAGCAGTGCAGGTCTCCCTGTGGCCGTGGAGGGGGGCTGAGCAGAACCCAGAGCCCCTGCTGGGGCATGGAGGGGGCTGGGGTTTGCCTGGGTGCTGTTGGAGGATGTTTAAAGCCTCTGTGTGTCAATCCCACGGGAGGTGGCAGTAAGCCATGCCTCGGGGCTAAGGGCAGGGAGGGGAGGGCAGTGCTCTGTGTGCTGTAGCTCTGCTCGTGTCAGCCCTCTCTGTGCCCAAGGTCGGTACATGGGACAGAGCTCCCAGCCTTGGAAGCTTCCTCATCCTTCTCCTCTTCCTCCTCTTCCTCCTCCTGCTGCCAGGATGTGCTGGAGGTCAAGTCAGGAGGGTGCCCTACCTGAGTGATGTCCATTCACACACGGGCGTGGCTCCTGTTGTCCCCTGCTGCCGTGTGACTGCCTGCTGTCCCCACAGGGCTGTAATGTCATGGAGGACCAGGACCTGCGCGACATCGGCATCGGTGACCCGCAGCACCGGCGGAAGCTGCTCCAGGCTGCTCGCTCCCTCCCCAAGGTCAGCACCAGCCCAGACGGGCACTGCCAGGCATGGCTGTGAGCACGGGGGAGAGAAAAGCCAGACCCTGCATCTGCAGGGCTGTGGGAAGTCGCAGGGAGGAGGAGGAGGGGTGTACTGCTCTTCCAGGTTATGTGGATGGTGGGACTCTTCCTCCTGCCAGTCTTGATCCTTTGTTTGTACAGTGATTTTGTTACTGGCTAGTGGAGATAGTGATGGCCTGTAAATTTATTTTCATTGACCTCCACATCCCTTGGGATCCCTGCTCCTGCAGCTTTTAACACCTTTCCTGTGCTTTCACAGTTGAAACCCCTGGGCTGTGATGGGAACAGCCAGCCATCAGTTCCTGCATGGCTCGACTCCCTGGGGCTGCAGGATTACATCCAGTCCTTCCTCTCGAGTGGCTACAGCTCTATTGACACTGTGAAAAACCTCTGGGAGCTTGAGATAGTGAATGTGAGTGTCCCCCCCCCTCCTGCCAGGGCAGCATGGCCCTGCCCTGTTCCCTGGGGCTGGCACTTGCTGCAAGTCTCTCAGCTCTGTGCCCGTGCTGACCCTGATCTCTCCCTGCAGGTGCTGAAAGTGAACCTGCTGGGCCATCGGAAGAGGATCATTGCCTCCCTGGCAGACAGACCCTACGAGGAGCCACCAGCCAAGCCACCACGGTTCTCACAGCTGAGAGTGAGTCCCTGCTCATGGCTCCCTGCCTGATCGTGTGTCAGTGCTGGGAGAAATCCTGCCGTGGCCAGTGGTGTCTATACAGCTGCTTGTCTCATCCTCTCCAGCCACACAAGCAGCAAATTCTTGTGCAGGGGCAACCTTGCAGTGAGTGGGGCAAGATAATTGCAGCCCTTGCAGGTCAGCCTCTGGGTGCTGATCCCATGGGAAAGGCCAGGCTGCCCCTTGGGATTAGGTGTCTGCACTGAAGGGGTGCAGGGTGCCACTCCCACCTCTGCCCTGCACAGAAAGGAGCTCTGAGCCCACTTTGTTACCCTTGGCTCCTGGTCAGAGATGTGGGAGCTTTCAGCAGGCAGGAGTGCCCCAGCCCAGCTGGAGAGGGGCTGCAGCTGGGACTTGGGGTTTGATTGCACCCTTGGGATCCAGAGCCCTCTCCTGGCCCGGCTGGGCTGCTGAGAGCTCCCGCTCTCGCTGCCAAGTAACACTCCACAAGATGTGTGGATGTTGATTTTTGCTGCAGGAGTGGCAGCATTTGGATGTCAGGCCCTTGTTACGGGGCTTGGCTGGGAGGGAAGCATCACATTCCCCTTCTTCCTGAAAACTGGCTTTTGAGAGCTGAGTTTGGCAGAAGCTGCTGGGCTCAGAGCGACCCTGAGCTCAGGAATATGGGGTAGCATGTTGTGCTGCCTCCTCCCAGAGATTGCTAATCAGCTTCCTGGAGCAGGAACTGGAGTGATTAGCATTTACCCAACCTAAACATCTGGTCCTTGCCCTGCTGCAGAGCTCTGCCCTCTTGGATTCCCACCCTTTGCAACCCAAACAGCTGAAGTGAGTTGGGCTGCTGTGTCCTGCTTGCTGACACGGGATTCTTTAGGAACTGGGCTCAAGTGTGAGAACAGAGAGGAGAACAGAGAGGGTTCACTCTGGTGCTGCACTGGGAGGGTGCCCAGTACAGACCCGCTGCTCAGTGCCCTGTGCCAGGCAGAAGGGGCACAGGAGCACCAGCAGCCAGGGAAGGATCAGAGCCGAAGGCTGCTGAGGCAGGGAGAGGCTGCTCTGCTGATTGAGATGCTGCCCGGGGAGGCTGCCTGGGAGAATGGGCCATTTGCAGCATTTCCTGGCGCTGCAGCTGGTGAGCTCCAGCGGACGTCAATGGCAAATCAAGCGAGAATGAATGGGAATAATGGGAATAATGCGGCCACAGCTGTGCCGAGGCTCTGGCCCTGCCTGCGGGCCCTGGGCGCGCTCTGGCGGCCGCTCCCGGCTCCTCTGCTGGGGTGGCTGCTCATCATCGCCCTCGGGGGCTTAGCTTAGTGCTTAAGGGAGCCCACCCCTCTGGAATCACCTTGCCCCCAGCCCAGCGTGTCCCCTGCCCTCCTGGGATGAGCTCTTGGAGGCAGAGGCATGCTGGGCACAAAGGGTGAGTACATGGCTGAAACCATCCTGGAGCATGTGAGGTGTCTCGTGCAGGAGGTAAAGGGTGGGATTGGCACTGAGGCAGGAGCTGACCCCATTAGCCCACTCAGTGCTGGGCACTGTGGAGGGAATGATGGGGAGCACAGCACAGCCCTAGCTGACTGGGTCCCTTTGTGGTGTCTGCTCCTTCCAGTGCCAGGATTTGATGTCCCAGACGTCGTCTCCCCTGAGCCAGAACGACTCCTGCACAGGCAGATCTGCTGATCTCCTGCTGCCCTCTGGGGACACTGCCAGGAGGCAGCACGATCGTGGCACTGAGGTTGCTCCCTACTCCAGAGCTGAGCGCTACAAAGCACAGGTTAGTGGGTGTTTTTGTGTGTCCTGGGGGCCCTCTGCAGGCTCCCCCATCTCTGGAGCCAGGGATAAGGGAGGATGATGCAGGGAGGGAGCTGGTCAGGCTCAGCTTCCCTCAGACATAAGAGTCAGCAGCTCCTTTATGACCTCAGTTTCACCTCAAAATGGATGGCTCACACTTCCATCAGCACTGGCACCTTAACCCCATGTGCTACCTCCACCCAGCTCCTGGGGGATTTGGCCATTGCCAACCTCAATCCACTCAGCTCAAGGAGCCCCAGTGAGAGCTGCTCCAGCCCACTGTGGCTTCACATCCCTGCTTCTTGCCATGCAGGAGGACCGTCGGGAGTCCAGGCTCACCCTGCGCCCCCCCAGCCTGGCAGCCCCCTATGCCCCTGTTCAAAACTGGCAGCACCAGCCTGAGAAGCTCATCTTCGAGTCCTGCGGGTACGAGGCCAACGTAAGTGGCTTTTGGGTAGTGGGGGTGGTGAGGATGAGGATGAGGAGCTCGGGGGTCTCACAACAGTGCCATTGCCTTGGCATTGGCAGGATTTAACATCTCTCCCTCCTTCACACAGTACTTGGGCTCCATGTTGATCAAAGACCTCCGAGGGACAGAGTCCACCCAGGACGCCTGTGCCAAGATGAGGGTAGGGAGGGGCTGGGGGCTTCACTTGCAGCCTGGGGGAGATGATGTGGGGTGGGGTGGGGAGACTTCAGTGGTTCTCTGAGCCCTGTCCACCAAATAGGCAGTGCCACTGTGTCTGGTGAGCTGCCAGAGCATTGTTCCAGTATGCAGAGGGTCTGGGAGAGTGGGTGATTTCACTGGGGAAGTGGTGGCTGGGTTCTCTTCAGGTCCTTGTCTCTTCCCCTCTGCTTCCACCAGGAGCTAACTTTCCTCCTCCTGGTCCCAGATCCCCAAAACTTCCTGTACAGGCCTGGGGGGTCTCTGGTGTGGAGGTAAAGAGGGAGCATCCATTCACAGTTGGTCACTTGAATATTCTTGTTTCTGAAGAAATCCACGGAGCACATGAAGAAGATCCCAACCATAATCCTGTCCATCACGTACAAAGGGGTGAAGTTCATCGATGCCTCCAACAAGGTGAGCTGCAGATTACTCTAAGTCAGTGTCTGGAGGGACACAGCCTGCAATCCCACCTGCCTGGGGACTGCAGGTCACTTTTTGTGGCTCCAGAAGCCACAGATAGTCCTGGGGAGCTTCTGGAGCTGGTGGAGAATACCAAGGTGGTGATGATCACCTGAGTGCCAAGGCTTGGCAGACTGGCTGCTTGTGGACCATGTTGCCATTTATTCCTGCCATGGGAGGGAGCTGGGACTGGTGTGGCTGGGAGACCCCCACAGCCACTGTTTGCTGGGTGTATTTGCCATGCCCAGAAGGGTGACGGGTGCTTGTGGTTGACCCTGGCAGAATGTCATTGCTGAGCACGAGATCCGGAACATCTCCTGTGCTGCTCAGGACCCTGAGGACCTCTGCACCTTTGCCTACATCACCAAGGACCTGCAGACCAGCCATCACTACTGCCATGTCTTCAGCACTGTGGATGTGGTGAGTGCATTGTCATGTCACATCTCCTGGGCTTTCACAGCCCGTTTGTTTCATCCCTCAGCTTTATTGGCTAGTCACAGACTGCTCCTTTCCAGGGTTCTTTCACCCATTTTTACCATAAAGTAGTCTTGGTTCAAATGCCTGTCCTTTGGACCTCTATGGACAAAGAGAATATTTGTCTGGTTTCATTCCTGCCATCTCCAGCGCTGAATAAAGCAGGGCAGAAGCTTTCCCTCCTGGGGAATGTGCTCTGCACAAACCCCTAACATGCTCTCAATTATGTTGAGCATAATGGGCTGATTTAACAACTCAGAGAAGGTAGAAGTGTGATTTGCTTTTATACTTGAGCAGAATCAAAATTGCACAAGACTTTTGGGCTATTTTTCTTTGTGCTGCTGAACTGCAGTACTGGTGGGGCTTTACAGGTGGGCAGGAGGCCCTGGGGGAGGCACCGTGGTCAGGCTCCCCCCACATCTGGAGCTCAGTGGCTTTGCCAGGGACACAGCAGGATGTCACCTGCTGATGGGAAGGTCTGTGACCCCAGAGCAGCTTCTGAGCACAAGGGGGACTGTGTACAGTGTGATCTGACAGCTTTGTGTTCTCTGTGTTCTCTCCAAGAACCTGACGTACGAGATCATCCTCACGTTGGGGCAGGCATTCGAGGTCGCCTACCAGCTCGCCCTGCAAGCCCAGAGAGCAAAGCCTCTGGGTGCTGGAGCAGGGGAAATGATTGAAACAAAATCTTCCAAACCGGTGCCTAAACCACGAGCAGGCATGAGGAAATCCGCGGTACGTGGGTGCGGGCAGGAGCGACCTGCTGGGCTGAGCTGGGGGTTCTTGTGGGCACCACAGCCCTACGCCTCCCCTGGGTGGTGGGGGGAGCCCAGACATGTCCAGGTGCCTGTCCTGCTGCTGGCACTGCAGCTCTGTGTCTGTCAGTTCTGCTGCAGGGCTGACAGAGGGTGGCAGAGGTGGAAATAGCTCAGGTGGGATGGGGCTTTAGTGCCCTGCTGGGTTCAGCACAAGCTTCCACGTGCAAACCCTGCAGAGCTGCAGTGAGATACGTAGGTGAGCTGCAGCATGGGATTCCCCATAGCCAAAACCAGCTAAGACTGGAGCTGCTGAGGAGCAGGGACTGCTGCACAAGCCACTGCCTTCCTTTAATGTGTCCTTTTGTCTGTGTTCTGCTTGCTCCCCCCGCTCAGGTGCCGCTCCCTCCCGACACCCGCTGTTGTTACTGTCACACCTGTACAACACACCGCCCCTCCTACCTGCCGCTGCAGTCTGTTAGTCCTGGAGCGAAGGTCTTTACCCTTCTTCCTGCCATCCTCCATTCCAAACCCACCCAGGCTGCCTCCCCACTTCTGTATCTCCTGCTGTGCCCCGTGTCCTGCCTCCTGTTGTTCATCCCCATGCTCATTCTGGCCCACGCCAGGGGCTCTGCTGCTCCCACCGCCCCTGCTGATGCAGTGTGGCAGCTCTCAGCTAACCCCGTTGCTCCTGCTGGGGTGGTAACTTCCCCGTGGCACCCTGATTTAGCAGGACAAGAGGAAGAGCCGTGCTTGGTCAGGAGGGTGAAGCACGTGGGAGCTCACCTGCCAGGACCTGTCTGCCTCTGTCCCATTTCTGTAGCTTTTTTCATTTTTCATGCTTGTTTGAGATGAGCAAAGCTGTCGCTGATGGTGACAGGGACTCACAGCCTAATGCAGGGAGTCATTTGGGGTGCTGGGTTGAGACTGACTTGGCCAGACACATTTTAGCTGTGAAGGACTCAAATGCCTCCCCAGCAAGAGCTGCTTCCTTGCACACATCACGTTTTTGGGACGGGCAGTAGGCAGGCAGGCGCTCCGTGCTTTGAGTCCCTGCTCATCCTGTCCTAGAAGCACAGGTGTCCTAAGATGCCCTTTCTCTCCTTGTTTTCTAGCTGGATCCCCCTGAAGTGGACCAAGACTCCCAGTCTCATGCCAGTGTCTCCTGGGTCGTGGACCCCAAGCAGGACTCCAAGCGGACCCTCAGCACTAAGTATGAGACCACTATCTTCTAAAGCAAACGCCCGCGTCCGCCCCGTCTAACCGTGCCTTTGCGATCTGATCTGTCTGCTCTTCTAAACTCCCTCTTCCTCCAGCTGCTCGCCCTGAGCCCGCGTAGGCACCGCGTCCAAGGCAGCAGCACTCAGGAGACTGTAGACTTAAACGGCTTTTGTACCTGATCGCTGCTGAACACTGTGAATCTCCTTACTCGGAATCAAGGGTAACTGTAGCTGCCCGCCAGGCGAGGCGGGAGGAGCAGAGAGGGCAGGCTGGCAGTCGGAGATGTGGATCCAGGAAAGCCGCCCACCGTTTTCACGTCTTCCCCCCTCGCTCTGGCACTGTGAATCCCTGGGGCAATGTGATACTCCCCAGGCCTTTTTTTTTCTATCTCACCTTGTCCTTGGACTGATGGAGACCTCTTGTCTCTTCGGTGCACACACTCCCTCCTCCTAGATCCTCCTCTTCCCAACTGAGCCACGGCTGTGTACTGTTCAGTGAACTCACCTCTCCTTCCTGCCAGTCGAACCGACACTAACCACTGTGATGCTCTCTGCAGATAACACACGGGCACTTCAATTCCCTCACAGCCGCCCTTGCCCGCAGTCTCCTTCCTCAAAGCCCAGCACAGAACTTGCTCTGGGTGGTGGGGAGCGTTGGTTTGGGCCGGGTGTGATCGTTCCCACTGTGAGCTCTGTCCCCTCGGACATGAGGGGGGGTTTGGTTGCATGCATTTCAGTCCTTTGTAGGTTTTTCTTTCCCTCATAGGCCTTGTGTTTACACTCACCAGACTTCTCGTGAAGTTCTCACGTGGCAGCCTGTGGTTAAGCTTCCAAAGGCACATGTTGATGTTAGCCCCAGGCTGGGGAGGAGAGGTGTCAGCTGGGCACCACAAGCAGCAGCAGCAGGGAGAGGTTAGGGAGCAGCCCTAGGTTATTTGCCCCTGGTGTTAGGGCCCAGTAGCAGGTTGTGTGAGGTTTGATGTGGCTTTGGAGCTGCTGCCTCAGATCTTTCATTTCCCCTCACCTGCAGTGAAATTTGGTGTTTCAAAGTTCTTATTTAGCTCTTTCTCAGGAATGAGTTTGATCTCCCAAGTCATTTGCGACTTAATGGCAAACTGACCTCAGACTGAGGGCTCAGCCAGTGGGAACCCAGTGAGAGGACTAAAAGTAAAAGTGTTAGAGCAAAAAAAATAAGGAAAGCTCAGTCTAGTACATACATTTCATATGCCACAGAGTCAGCACTGCCCAGGGCCTGCAGTGCCACCCTGCCAGCCCAGGCCTTGTGGACAACAGAACATTGCTGTGACTGAGGTGCTCCAGGAGGCTGGGTTTGGGTTCCATCAGCACTTTTCCAAGCTCTAAGAGTGCCCTGAAGGTTTCTGTGTCCCTCTAAGAGAAACTCAGTCCCTGGCGTGGGTGGCAGAGCAGTTTCTACGTGTAGGTGTTCACCACACAGCTGCCACACGTCCCCCCAGTGTCAGAGCTCTGAGCTCTTCACCTCCCCCTGCTCTCAGCTGGGAAGGGCAGGTCCCTCCACACCCCCTAAATCCGGGTCACGAGAGCATGTGCCTTTCTAAGGGTGCCCAAACCCAGCAGGGATCCCAGGCAGCCCTTCCCAGACGGCGCCGCTGCCGCTCCGTGGCCGTAGCCCTGACGGTTTTTGTGTCCCGTCTCCGGGCCGTTCGCCTCGCCTCTCCCAGCAGGTGTTTTTGTGTGACTCGGAAATTCATTCCATTATCTTCCTTTCTGTTTGCCTCTGCGAAGCTGAGCTCCGGGCAGCCGTCTCCTACCACGGGATGTAGTAGCTTGGCAGAGACCTGGATGCAGTGGCCTCCTGACATGAAGATCATCTTCCCCCTGGCACGGGTGGCTGCCTCAGAGTGGGTGCGTGGCTGCTCGGTGAGGGCTCCCAGAGCACAGGGGGGAAGGGACCCAGCTCCGCCGAGGGAAGCTGCTCATCTCCATTCCTAGCAAAGGAAAACTCGACACTCGGAGGCCAAGAGCGATGTCGCCTTTCCTAGTCTGAGACAAAACGTCTTTCCACCGGTTTCTTTTCTAACAAAGTGACACAGAGCAAATCCGGTTCACGGTTTCAATGTAGCACTGCAGATTTTGGTGAGGAAAAAAAAACAAAACAGATTTTTATTTACTGAGAATCCTGCAGTCCGGCGAGGAGCATGATAGAAAGTCTTAGCAGGGGCGTGGTGTGCACATTTCTGATGGTACTTACTCTGCTTCAGCTCTGGGTGAACAGGAGAGAACGCCAAATTCTTGGAGATCACTTCCTCCTGTGTGAGAACCTGGTAGGGTAAGTCTGCACCCTGTTCTCCAAGCCACTCCACGCTTTTATAGCAAATGGAAGTAACTTGAGGAAAAGAATCTGCAAAGGATCTTTCACCCCAGAGCAGCTGTGGCCAATATCCCCGATGGTACAAAGCTTCCTTATCCCCTGAACTGTCGTGTTGCAATACTTGACATTTCTATGGCAAGGACCCCGTTTCTTCCCGTTTCCGCACTGAATTCCTGGGGACAACTCCCTGCTCCAGCCTCTGTGCACCTGTCTTGTTTTTAAATGCAGTTATGCCCTGAAGGGTTGGGGTTTTTTTAAGTATATTCAGTTGTGATTTAGCACTTTTTTGATACTAGCTCATTATTTAATTAGTGCAACCGTTTCAGAAGATGAACAAATAAGGAGTTAAATTTTGGGCATTACACTGAAACAGTCCATCCCCAAGGACAAACCACATCAGCCTGAGGGTGGCTTGGCCCCATCCGAGCCCAGTGTCCCCAAAGACACCACCTCAAAGGTGCTGTGTGCTTGCTTTTTTCTGAATTACCGAGTGTTTCACAGTGGTTTGGGCTGTCACTGACGTGTTTTCAGACTGTTCCCCTCTGGGGAGAGTGTTAAAATGGTTGTGATATGAATTCTTCAGATGCAAAATGCAGCTCAGTGTGTCTGTGGTGATCTCCCTGGCAGGGCTGTGGGACCTGCTGCCACGGGAGCGCTGTGCCCGAGTAATTCCTGTTTAACTCCAGTTGCTGCTGTATGTCAGGATTTCCTTTAGTCTCTCTCACCAGTGAGGCTGGGAGGGAAGTGAACCATAATCCCAAGGGCACAGACCTGTAAAGGATTGGGAAGGGGGAGTGGAGATTTTGGGTTAAGTCAATGAATTTAGGAAACCTAACATTCCTTGTTATGCACATGTTGCAATTCATACTGGTGTAAGTGTAAATATTTGGTGTGTTGGCAACAAGTCTTTGGTGAGATTGCAAATTGAACCTCTGCTTGGGAGGAGGGACACCTTTCCTTTCTGACACGTGAGCTTTTTTGGAGGTTGGCTTGGAGGTAACGTGGTGATGAAGACTCCAATCTTCAGGCACTGGGCTCGGTGACCCTGGTGGTCCATTCCAGCCCCATGTGTAAACCTGTGGTTGTCTTTAGTGATCCATTCTTTAGCCAGATACTCCCTTTCTCACCTTCCTCACAGACAGAGCAGTTGTTTTGGCAGTTCAGTGTGGTGGGGTCTCTCAAGGGACTCAGTGCTGGAGGCTGACCCTGGGCTGTGCCAGTTGTTGGCTCCTGGCCACCTCCACCCACCCACTGTGCAGTATTCGGGCTCTTCCTCCCTGCAGGGTTTTGTGCTATCTGGAGGAAACTGCCCCACATTTCTGGTGCTGAACATGACATTGCATCCAACTGCATCTGCTGTATTACCTGCCCGGGAGGAGTTGGGGCTCCTCTGTTCCTCTCTTTAAAGACAGATTGTGTTTCACAGACTTTGGTTTGTGGGCTGAGCCCTCACTCATGGCTGGCAAACAGAGTTGCCGAGTTTTGTCTTTCTTTTTATAGGAGGGGATGATTTTTTTTTTCAAATTGAAGATGCTTTATCCTTTTTTTATTTTGTGTTTACAAAAAAAAAAAATCAGCGCTAACCTTAGCTGTTCAGCTGACTTTAAACTTGCTTTGGGATTGCTCTTTTTAGAAGAAATTATGCAACTTTTTAGGGGTACACGCCTGTCCCCCCTCCCAGGGAGAAGAAGCAGCACCTTCCAGGCTGTACCTGTAGTGAAGTCTGTACCTTCAGGAGGCTGCTGAGACACAGAGCAGATGCCAAAAAGCCCCGAAATTGTCCCGTTCTGTGTGCAGCTGGGGTGGAGCCAAAGCTTTAATGCTCCTTCCACCCACCTCAGAAGTTTCCAGCAGCAGCAGCAGCAGCAGCATTTCCCTGGCTCTGCTCAGATCCGTGTTTTGGAGCCAGCACAGCGCTCACAACGCTGTCGTGTTGCAAAGGTCTCCCTTTTAAATCTCACATTGATATTACCTTAAATTTGTTTTCCCAAAAGAAAAGTACCTGTGCTGTTCTCGCTAAGTCAACCCAGCTCAGACATTTTTCTTACCCACAGAAGAATAACCTGGGATTCCCTGACAGGGCAGAGACAGTCGAGTTCAGTTTGCAATGTGGACATTTTTGCTAATTGTGATGTATGGCAGTGGGGCTGATTTGTAATACAAATGTTATTTAATCTGTCTGTATTTTGATACTTGAATTTCCTTTTATTTCCTGTATATACAATTGTTAATCTGTTCAAATTTGTCTGAATTTTAAACATCTTGTGGTACCAAACATAACCAATCTGTGCAACAACATAGACTGACCTCACTACAACAAGGCGAGATTGTAAATATTCCTGGGCTTCCAGCAGTCGTTTTGTTGTTTTCATAATTGTGCAACTTAGAACAGACCGAATTAATAAACAACCTTAGACACACGTGTGTGCTCTTGTGTGTGGCCCCAGTGTTGTGCCCAAGTCCTGCTGGGGGTCTGTGTCAAAGCAGGGCAGTTCTCATCCTGCAGGCACTGGCTGGGGGGTTTGGGAGCTTTGGTTGAAGCTGGTTTTTTTCTGCAGCCAGTCATAATGACCCAAACATTGAATATTATTATTTTGAGTCTAATTTATGCGTAAAATCACATCCAAATGTTCTGTTAAAGACAGCACGAGGGTCTGCAGGCATTGTGGGTGTATTCTACACGTGATGGAGGGTTAGAAAAGCACATTTTTGCCCCCACTAAAGTACATCTGCAAGGACTGTGTCCCTGGGGGCTCCATGTACTGGGGATAGCCACTGAAATCCTTTTTTGCAGCACGGCAGCGAGTGGTTCCTGTGACACCAGGACCCATTTGGGCAACCATAGTTCAGAACATTTACCCAGCAAAGACCTGGGGCTTGCCAGGAATTAGGACATTTCAGTTTGTAAAATTAGAGCAAGAAATCCAGACATTTAAATACAGGTTAAAGTTCAGATTTTCGTGTCAAGTAAAACCCGACTGATGTGAAATGCTAAATACACCAGGGATTGCTAAATTTATACCGTATGTTCCATTTCTAATAGCAAGGCAAGTCAGGTTTTCAGGCTGACATGAAATACACTGAGCTGCTTTAATGGTTTGAAGCACCATGAGGTTTTATCCCTCACAGCCCTGGCTGGGACTGACACCTCAGCAGAGGTTACAGGCCCCAGGCAGAATCTGAGTTTTTAACTGAGTTAAAAAGGCCTGATGTGCACTGCAGTTCAGTGAGCTCCACAGCCCCTAGCCTTCCCCACCAAATAGTGACAGGTTTTTGAGGAAAAAAGACTCCTGCTTTTTCTAGTTGAGAGGTTTATTCAGATCCTGATGTGCCAAGGGTTATCTCCTGCTGGCCTCGGTGGAGTTGTTGGATGAATTTTTACAAGCTGAGGCAAGATCTGAGAGACTGGAGGAGAATGGATTCCACCCCTGCCTGGTACGCGGAGAATGTGAGCAGAAATAATCCAGCTGGGAGAAGTTCCTTCCTGAGAATTCCCAAACTCTTGCCTGCTGTTGATTGCACTTCCAAACCTGCACCCAACTTCCAGCAGCTCCCGCTGAATGGAACCAAGGCCTTTGGGAAATCTTTTTGAGAATATGGTCCATCAAGGAAAATTAAAAGGCTGAGGAGGGAATGAATCCACTGCCCTGTAGGGGGGGAAGAGTATGAAAACAAAAAATAATAGGTAAATCAACAGAAATCTGTGAGAGAAGCTTCCTCAGGCAGCCAGGAGCAGATCAGGGACAGCCCTATTACAGAGGGTTGCTGTGGGAACCAGGAATGCTCTGGAGGGATGCAGATAAACCAGCAGCCAGCACAGGAACCCGGGTGACTGTGTGCACCTGAGAGCACGTCAGGGTCAGGTGTACTCCCCTTGCTTTCTCTGTCCAACATCCAATTTCTTTCATGCAGGAAAAAGCCACATCAGTGACTTGAGGTGTGCAGGGACAAAGCCTGGCCAGATCCTTCTGCAGAAGGTGCAGAGACAGTCACTTAGAGAGCTCTTCAGCTGAGACACCAGCGCCTCAGAGGAGAGCTCCTCTGCAGAGTCTGCTTTGTTCATGTCACAATCACAGCTTACACAGCTGGAGCCTCTAAATCTTTCCGTATTAGTGACTCATACCTGACACTCATCAGATTTAAGAACTTCTTAGTAAATCATGAAGCAATGAATAAATAAAACAGGCTCCAACTTTTTTTGCTTATTCCAAGAGCCATCTTATTTTCTTGGTACTTCTTCAGTCAGACCCAAACCCACCTCCATCCCCGTTCTCACACATTTTTTGCTACGAGACAGAGAAAAGCCAAGCCTGAATATAAAGATACACATTTATATTTATATGCACGCAGACCTGTGTGGGAGAAGCCGACCCCTGGCAGCCCAAAGTCGCTCCAAGGACAATTTCATGCACAATGGTCAGTGTGGAAATGTCACCGGTGACTGCCCACAGCTGGCTCCGGGAGAGAACCGGAGCAGGCCTGGCTGCAGAAAGGCAGGGTAAAAAATAAGGCAAGGAACGCGAACCCAGCCTCGAGAGGAAAAGGGGGTTAAAAGCATTTTCTGAGCAGCTTTTGAGTGAAAACGTGCACGTTTGTGTACAGACAGATCACTTCGGCCGCTGTGGCTGTGAGGGGTCCCGCCTCCCTGTCGTCTCCGCGATCCCCGGCGCGGGGCTGACCCCTAGTGCCGGCCGGAACGAACAGCGGGTGTGAGGGAGCGAACAGCGGGCACTGAGGGAGGGAATGAATACCGGGCACTGAGGGAGCGAACAGCGGGCACTGCCCTCGGCCGCTGCCCGCACCCCGGGGTCCCGCGCCCACCACCCCAAAGCCTCCTTCGGGCCCGGCGGGCCGGGACTCCCCCTGCTCCGCCAATGGGCCGCGCCAGGCGCCGTGTCGAGGTGGCGCGGAGGGGCGCTCCCATTACGGGCGGAGGGGGTGAGCGAGGGGGGCGACGGCCCTGGTGTGAGGCGTCGCGCTGAGGGGCGGCAGCGGCGGCGAGACCCGGGGGCAGCCCGGGGTTTGCCATCGCATCCCGGCCCTGTCATCGCATCCCGGCCCTGCCATCGCACCCGGCCCTGCCATCGCATCCCGGCCCTGCCATCGCATCCCGCCCTGCCATCGAATCCCGGCCCGGAGCCGTCGGGGAGCGCTGCTGGCCGTGCAGCCGCCGCAGCATCCTTCCTCCTCCCTCGTTCCTCAGAGCTTGTCCCTTTTTGGTGGGCCCAAAAAGGAGGGCTTGACTCCGGTCACCTGCTGTAAGCTCTCCTGCACTTCTCTGGGACTGGGGTTAAACCTTCCGAAGGGCAAACCCGCAGACGCTGGGATGAGACTCCTTGTGTGCCAATAAACAACTTGCCTTTTTTCTCCCTCCCGGCATTTTTTCCCCCTCTTATTTCCTCCACATCCATGACAGCTGCCAGCCAGCACCTGCGGCACTGAGGGATGGGATGGGATGGGATGGGATGGGATGGGATGGGATGGGAATGGGGCAGCTGCTCAGAACCGTGGGGACAGCTTGTGAGTGGGAAAGCAACTGGGCATGAGAAACAAAACCACTAAAGCTCATCATGAGACCTGCCTGGCCCAAATCCCACCCAGGAATTTCCCTCAGTGCTCCTTATGTGTTTTGTGCAGTGCCAGACCCTGCTCCTGCACTTTTCTGATCCTTACCTTCGCGTGAGGAAGCTGAGGATGGGGAAATAGCATTTATAGAGAGTGGAACAGCACAGCTCCTGAGGGGACTGCACTTTGCTCTTGTCTCTGTTTCAGAGCAGGGCCCGTTGCTTCCAACCTATAAATCCTGATCCCAGAGGAGGCAATTGTATTTAAATATATATGCATTTCCCCTGCATTAATTTCCTTTCCCATGTGACTGGTGACATGAAGGATTGTAATAGAAGAATGTATTTTTAATGCATTTCCTGCAGATTTCTGCAAGGCAATCTAATTCCTGAGTGGGTTTAGCTTGCCACAAAGGCAAGCACTGGTAATTGGCCTGGGTGGGTTCTTTTAATCTACTGTTTCAATGTGCTCCATCCATCTCTCTGATTAGATTAATCTCATTTGTTTTAGCCAAGCCATCTAGCTGAAATCCCAAGGGAGGAAATTGGGATTTTGAGTCTTTCAGGGTGAGCGCTGGGAGTGTTAGGCAGCAAACTCCATAGGGAGATTTCCAATTTGCCCTTTTGTCACGTCAGAAATGTGTAACCCTGGTGATCACATTGGAAGGGACCAATTAGCTGTGAATCTGCTTCATCCATGAGGGGCTGTGGGGAGCCCACACAGGTCTTCTCTGCCCTGCTTGAAGCAACTCCCCTAAGAAATCAAACCCAGCCTGGAGCAGAGGGCTCAGCTTCCCAAGAAGGCTCCCGTTTTCCTGGCAGGAGCAGAGAGAGCTCCGTGGCTGGACCTTCCTCACCTGTGGAATGGCCACGCTTCTGCAGCCCCACCGTCGTGACCGTGCTGGGCGCGGCCAGGGGGAGAGCCTGCCAGTGCAAACAGAAATACCTTCCCCCGTGGAAGGGGAAATGGATTTTTTGTTTAAAAGATGGCAATGTTTTTCCAAGCCTGATGAATATGAAAGTCCCCATTTAAAGGAGTGGAAGCAGCGGAGAAGCTGGTCACTGTTTGCACGCCCACGCGCCGACAGAGGAGGTGAAAGCAAACTTCCTGGTGTATCCCGATCCAAATCACCTGGGAGAGAGGCACAGTGCCCCGAGCTGTGAGCTGCTGTGCTGAGCAGCTGCAGAAAGCTCTCTGTGAAACAGCAAACCCCATCCCAACAGGAGAGGCAGAGCCCTGGTAGTGTCAGCTTGGAGCCTAGCTGCATCTGTGGCTGTTGGAAATCGGCCTTGCAGGGGGAAGGCAATGAGGGTGGAGGGCAGAAAGTGTTAGCAGGTGTTTTGGGAGGGTGTGGAGGGGAGAGCAGGGGAAGACTGGAGTTTTCCTCTGCCCAGTCCTCCAGGAAAGCTATTTTTGCAGGAGCTCCTGGGCGCCAGACAAGGTTTGGATTGTTCCCGTGCTGGATGCTGGTGCAAATACGTGGGCAGACAGCTGGATCCTGAGGAGCTCCCAGTGTCCCAGCCAGCGTGTGAAGGGCTATTTTACACCTTGCCCAGGTGAGAGGATGCCTTGGCGCCGGGTTTGCCCTAGTCCCTGATTTTGGTTGGGAGTGCTCTGGAGAAGTGAGTGCCTGCTGCAGTGCTGCTCTGGCAGGGGCATGCAAGGTGTGTATGTACCCATGACACACCATGTGCACCAGGTATCTGTCAGTTCCCTGCTCCTCAGGTGGTGCATGACCTTTCCTGTGAGATATTCCATCTCTGGCTGTTGCCACCTCAGTCACAGTGGACGTGTCTGAGCTACAGGGAGCAGCCACTGGAGCAAACCACCCCTTGTCCTGTCCAGCCTCCTGTGGGCAGTGCCCGGTCTCAGGGTGTTCCAGACCAATCTGGTTTAGGGCATGGGTTGGTGCTGGGTAAACTGAGGCTTGGAGGGGTTTGGTCCATGGTCACACAGCCAGCCTGGCCACAGCCCAAGCATTGTGACTGGGAGTTGTGCATGGAGCTGGGGAGAGGCTTCTCGTGCCATCTAACCCCATTGGACACCCCCACACCCAAAATTGGGTCTGGGCTCCCCGTGCAAAGCACTGGGTTGCTGCTGGTGCCGCTGGCTCTGGATAATCTTTGTATTTGCTGACTTGACTAAATTGTGGCTTGGTGGAGAGCTTGGCTCTGGGGAAGCTGAAGGTACAGGGAGGCCCAAACCACACACAGCGCTCGGGGAGGAATTGTGATCCAAAAGAAAAAAAAGAGTTCAAAGGTGTTTTTGGCTTAATGCGGTTTATCTAGATTGCTTTATGTTCGTTAATCTGTATTAACACAAATTCTCTTGGAATGGCTGCCTGGGGAAGGGTTTGCTCAGCTATTCTGACAAGGACAGACTTTTCCAAAAGTAAAAAGTTCGAGCTGGGAAAAAAAACCCAGGTCCTGTCTGGCATGAGTACATGGAAGCCTTGTGAGCAGAACAAGGCTGTTTCATCCCTGGCACCCGCAGACACTAATGACTGATCAACTTCCCCCACTAGCATGGAGGATTAATCCCGCTGTTCTTCCTGGGGTGATGTGAACCCCTTTTCCAGCTGGCGTGCCAGAGCGGATGGCACAATTAGTTAGTGAACTTCAAGGTAAATTGGAGGTCAAGCCCAGATTTGAGGGTGGTGGTGGGTGTGAGCGTGACCCAGGGAGCCATGTGATGTGGGTGACGTCCTGGAGAGGCAGGTGATCTCCCTGTCCTCTCCTTTCCCCAGGGCTGGGATTAGGAGAGATTTTACAGCTGAGTGACCAGCCTCATGGTGAGGTTTGGTTCACAATGGCTCAGCCCCCAGCCCCTTATCAAGGAAACTTCTAGGTCTTGTATGGCCACGCTGGGCATCAGCAGAACAGTTTGTTCCTGTCCCTGGGAGGCACCACCCCTTTGCATCCATAGGGACTTCTCTCCTTGAGAACAGGCAGAGAAACAGCCAGAGAAACCTGGGACTTGTGGAGATGGATGGCAAAGTCCAGTGCTTTGGAGAAGGTTATCTAATGCTTGAACCTTCACCTGCCATCTGAGTGGACTTCTTGCTCTTCAGAAGTCATGCAGCCTTGGGCAGGTCCTTGCACCAGGTCCCACCTCTTCCCACAAGCTGCCTGTGATCAGGATTGCTTGGCTGCCACAGGGCTGGAGACCTCTTGGAGACCAATGGATCAGCTCCACAAAGGGCCCAGCTCCAGCTCCCAGCAGCCAGCAGCAGCAGCAGGCAAGCAGAGCATTCCTGCAGGGCTGGGGTGGGAGTTGTAAGCAGGACCTGGGGCCTGCCCCAAACCCAGGGGACTCCCTCCTCCCCCTGCCCGTGCAAACACCAGATTAACAATTTATTTGACATGTTGCGGCTGGTTAGTTCTTCACCCGCTCCCCTGATCAGAGGGAATAAGTGTTGCAGTGTGCAATAATGTTCATTTCAGGTGAGGGTAAATATAGAAAGGAAAACCTGCTGAGAGCAAGCCATTTATTCCTGCGTTGGAAGCCTTTGCTCATAAACAGTCAGTCATGCCCATTTGGAAAATCCCAGTGTGGTTTTCTTGGCCATCCTAGAAGAACATTTACTTTCCTGTAGGTTAAGAAGTCCGTTTTAAATAAAAAAAATAATGTCATCTCACTTCCAGCTGCCCTCGGGCGTTTAGGGCTTGTTGACACACTAAGGCCGCTCTGTTCTCATGCAAAAGTGGTCTGATGCAGGAATTAGGAAGGAGATCCTGCAGGGCTTCCCCAGCTGGTTGGGCTGTCAGCCCCTTGTTCTTTGGGTTCTCCTTGTTCCCCTGGGGATTTTTTCAGATGTTTTAGCCGTGTGTAGGGTTAAAACCCCCCAGCTTTTGGGGGTGTGGATTCAGGGAGGTGCTGGGGGTGCCCTGATAGCCCCATGCACGGGGAGGCTGGGGCAGAGGGATGAGCTCATGCTGGACCAGAAAACCTCTGAGGGTTTTTGGGAGAGCGTGCCAAAGGCAACAAGACAGCGAGGGCTGCAGGAGCATCCCTCAACCAAGCCAGCCATGGTCAGCCCATGGTGACCTGCTGCAGCACAGGAAAGACACCCCAAAGCAGTGCTGTAGGAGGAGGCTGAGGAAGGTGGGGAGCCCCTGGCACAGCCAAGCTCTGCCTCTCTCCTCCATCCCAAAAGTGGCACCGAGGAGCCGTGCGGGAGAGCAAAGCGGCCGGTTTGAGTTGGACGCCTGCCCCTGTCTGCTCCGCAGCTGGCACCAGGCAGCTCCCTCCTCTGGAGTGTTCTGCAGTCAATAAGGGTCTCTCCATGTTTTCTGACAGGCTCTGGATTTGGCTCGGCTTTTGCCTTGGTTTCCAAAGGCAAGAGGCAGTTAAGTCTCTTGGAAGAATGAATTAATTAGCAAATGCCTTTGGTCAGGTCAGTGCCCTGAGCAGTGTGCCCGTGCCTCAGCACCAGGTACAGGCTCAGAGAGGCTGCTCTTACCCTCCCATGTTTCCAGAGCTCTGCGTGCATCATCTCACAAAAAAGAAAGGGAAAAAGCCTCCCCCGGAACGCAGTATTGACATTAATGGTGGCATTTGTGTAAGCAACAAAATATTGACGCAGTTGGCTGGGGTCTGGCCGGGGCTTCTGGAAATAAACTGCTGCCTTGTTAAATTGTAGATGGAAATGCAAGTGGGAAAATGACTGACATCTTACACAAGGCGGGCAAATAAAACCGCTGCTTTACTACGGCGTGAAAAAACTCAGGAATTAATAGGTCTCCTTCTGCTCCAGGGTGTTGGATTTATCCCCAAGTAAGATCCATAAACTATTTTAAGGAGAGAAGTGCTACTTTTAAACATGTGTGTCTGGGTCCTGGAGTTCCCGTGGTGTCACAGTTAACCCCTGCCTTGTCAGGGGCAGCAGAGCAGCCCCCCAGAGCCCCCCCAGCCCACCACAGCCCCGTTCTTTGAGGCAGCATTCTTGCCAGTGCACAGACACATCAACACCTGATAAATTATGAGATTGCTTTCAAAAGATGTTTTCCTATGATATGTTCCTGCAGCTTTTGTCAGAAATGTGTTCAGGCCTTGACCTGGACTCTGAGCTTGATTTTACCAGTGTGGGACATAAAATGTATTTTAAAAACCCCACCTGCTCCAAAGCTGTGTCTGACTCAAAGCAGATGCACCGAGCTTTGCTGAGTCCATCTGGGGTGTGACCCAGCACACCCCAAAAGACTCCTTTTGTCTTCAGTAGCTGAAGACCTTTTATCATCTTCCATGGGAAATGTGATTAACAGAGCTGTAGAGAGTGATACATCACTTTCCTTTCTACCCAAAGCCCCTTCCTTCTCCACCCACATCCTGATGATCTCCCAGCTGACGTACATGTGCTCGTGGAAAAGTAGGATGTGATAAAAGCTGGGTTGCAGTGGCACAGGGTCCCCAGTGGCACAGGCTCCGACACCAGTGTAATTATACACGCTCCCGTCCGATCTCCCAGTAATTATTCTGGAATAAAAGCCTGCCTATTTCTGTAAGACCTTATGTCACTTGGAAAGCTGTTATAAATTCAGCTGGAAAAAGGGACCCTTATTCTGGGATAAGTGTGGTTAGTGGTTAACTGGGAACGGGGCTATTCCTGGCGTTGCCATCGAGCTTCCCGGTGACGCCGGGGTAAGTCACTTCACCTCAGCGTGTGTCACCTTCTCCTGCTGCAGACTGGGAATTACAAACAAGGGCTTTCGCAGGCAGCCTTTTGGGAAGCCCCACGACTCTGGAAAAAAGGTGTCACAGGGTGCCAGGCAGTCATTTAGTGGGACCTGGTGCTTTTTTACCCACCTTGGAGGCATCTGGATCAAGCTGTAGGCTGGGGAAATGAGGGACGAGCGTTGGGGACCGGCTGAGCCGCGTGAGCCTGGGCTGTTGGCGTGTTACTGGGAATACTGTGTTTTCCTCTCGGTTTTTAAAAATAGTCTATTCTGTTCCAAGTTGTAGACCACAGCCCTCGCTGGGGCATTGAAATGTCTGGGCTGCTGTTTTCTCGAGCCAGCACCTTCCAGTGTTCAGGGTTGGGATGTGATGCCAGCATCCATCCCCCCAGCTGCTGGGTCCAGCAGAGATGGGGGGTCCTGCCCTGGACTGGCAGCATTCTGCTTCTCGTGGACAGGAGGAAAAGGGAAATCTGGTCCACTCTTCTCCCTGCAGCATCCCTGCCTGGTTCAATAGCTGCTTCTGCAAGCCCTAAGGGCCTCGGGGACTTTTGCTTCTCAGCAGCTTCTTGTGCAGCCTCAGAAACTGCTTTTGGCTCGGCATCACACGAGCACACGCAGCTGAAGATGCAGCTCGTTCCTAGCACATGGCATTCAATCTGTGCTAGAGGTGGGGAGAATCCTCTCGGAGGCTTTTATCGTTTGCACAGACAGTGCAGGCTGGCTCACAGCCAGAATCCATCGGCTTGCCAAAGCGGGTGCTGCCCACGGAGCAGCAGGACCAAGGTGCTGGTGCCAAGAGGTGCAGGCAGAGCCTGCCCTGGCGCGTTCCCACGGCCTCTGTCCCCGCACAGGCACCGGAGTGGGGCTCACTGCCGCTCGCAGTTGGGCTGGAGCCAAGGAGGCAGAGGGGAAAAAGCCTTTTACAGTCCATTAGTGCTCCCCAGAGCCGTTCAGCCCCTCTCGTCGTAAAAGTGGTGGAAGCCACAGAAACATTACGGCTGGTCTGCAGAAGATGCTGGTCTGCAGAAGATGCCAGCGCACCTCCCGGCTCCGTGTCCCTTCCCGGGGGCTTCGCCAAAGCCGCTGGCCCTCGCGGCAGCTCGGCTGCTGGAATTCCCTCTGGGAACAAGCTGGCAAAGGGCTGGTTCCCTGTCCATGCCGAGCTCCCCCGGGCAAAATGTGCATGGGAGGGTTCCAAGTGCAAATGTGTGTGTGCTAATGGGAACTGAATTGCCTCTTGCCCCGCAGCCTTGCAGCTTGAGGAAAACAAGGCAGGGGCTAGGAATGACCTCATATCGCCTCCCAGGGAATGTTTTGCCAGATGAAGGGGGGAGAGGCAGCATCAAGACAGCACAATGTATGTATCTCTCTCCCTGTGTAAACATCTCTGTAGCTGCAGAAACCTCTTAAAACCCCGAATGAGAGGAGAACAGCTGCTTTGATCTGTGGATGTGGTTGTTGTTTTCTGAGTGCAGATCCGTTCTTTTTTTAATTTTGCTTCAAATTAAAAAAATGCCTGTTGTGATCTTTTGCTTTTATTTCTTGGCGAGGGACCGGAGAGTGGTGCAGTAAATTTTCATGACTCCCCATGTAACCGTTTCAGCATGGCTGACAATTCCTCGCCGGCTCTTCAGCGCCACAGCACAATGGGCCGAATCTTCTGGCCCTACATGAAGCCAAAGCAAATGGATTTTGCCCAGAAGTGCACAACGGGGAGTGGAGGCAGCAGGGAGGAGAGTCCTGCCACCTCCTTCCCCGCCACACACACACACACACACACAAGGCTCAGGCTGGCAGGGCTGTCCCAATGCCTGTGGAGGGTTTTGGAGTCAGCTCCCGGGCACGGATCCGTGCCAGCCCTATGTGGCAGCAGCAGGAGCTGGTGAGGAGCCATGGGCTGAAGCGCTGGGCTGGCCTGCAGGTGATGTCAGTGTGACTCGTGGCACTCCCTCCAGGCTCCCTGTGTGATGTCAGGAATCCTCATCTGCCCGACTTTCCCCTTGGGGGACGGCCCTGTGCTTGGAGGGGCACCAAGGCATGCACAGCCCTGGCACCACCACTGGCCCTTTGGCCACCGGAGCGGGCAGCGTGCTTTGGGAAGGTTACACAGCTTTTCTGGGAATTCCTGGACATCAGCAGTTCACTCCAACCCCACTGCTTCGCTGTGGTGCTTCATAACCCCATTGGAGGAGCGAGAATGGGGGTCAGCCCCTTGGCTCCTGTGACATGACCCACCTCCCAGCAAGATACTGGTTTAACTGGGAGTGCTTGGCTGGAGACCTGTCCCCAGTGAGGCGGTCTGGGCACGAGAGAGGAGTTTCTTCATTCCCCCAGTGCTGTCACGTGGCTGCTCGGTGTTTTGGCGTTTTAATTACACACGGTCCTGTGTATTTAAGGCTGGTTTATGGGTGTTTATACTAATGCGTAAACCTGCAATTTAGAAGCTCAGTTATAAATCAACATTGCTGAAGGTCTTGTCCCTCGTGCCGTGAGATCGGTCTCCAGATTTAGAAGATAGGTTAGAGGGAAAAAAAGGAGGACTGTTTAGTTTTCCTCTGGTGATGATGATAAAGGATCACAGGATGGGGTGCGAGGTGCGGTGGCCGGGCACAGAGAGCATAACCCAGAGCAGAGTTTCCATTTTAACTCTGCTCTTATGAGTCTCTGCCATAAGGTACTTGTGTTTCTGCAGCAAATTCCAGCCCAGAAAGAAAAGCAGTGCCACAGCTGCTGATGTGATACTCACAGGAGGGTGGTGGCACCCCACTGGTGATGTCTTCAGATCAGGATGTGGGCTGCAGTGACCAGAGTCCCACTCAGCACCTCAGGAGAGGAACTTTTGTACCCAGGAGCTCCTGGCACAGACTGGAGCTAGCTTCCTCCAGCAGCAGTGCCCAGGGGGATGGCACTGGTGGCTCATGGTCCTCTCCCAGCACAGCCTAAGGACAACACCTCCACATTCATATTTTTATGTAGAACATTTTTTTTACTGCTTTAAGGATCATTTGTGCACCTTTGTCCCTTACCAGCTGCCGTGGAGCCTGGCTGTGCCAGGGCTGGGTTTGGGTTACTGGTGTGCTCCTGGAAACCCCCTCCCAAAGGGAAGGCCCCTGTCCCATGAGGGCAGCACAGGGAGGGGGTGTCTTTGTAGGGAAAGGTCCAGGGACTCCTCAGCATCCTCCTGTCCAGCTGCAGTCCCTCCTCTCTGCCATGGGTGCTTTGGCTTTGCTGGACATTTCCCACTGCCTCCAGCCCCCTTTGTCAATCTTTAGGGGTTATCAGGACAAAAGGGGGTTCGGGAGGGGGTAGGGGCAGCACAGTGGGCTGGGAGGGAGCCACGGGCAGGATGAGCCTGTGGGCACAATGCCCACTGGGGCTGTCAGGTGGAATCACCACACACCTTCCTCCCCGTCCCGCTCCTGGCTCCAGCCTTAATCTCCCGCTGCAGTTTCCTGGCTGGTGATGCCTCTCCTGGCTCAGGGAGCAGGAACACCCCGGAAGAGAGATGGTGCCAGCAGCTGCCAGCACCAGGACGGTCACGGGGTGGGGCAGGGGTCCCCCTGCCTCCCTGGGTGCCCCCAGCTCCAGGGGCCGGGCTGTGAGAAGGTCCCGCCAGCAAACAAAAAAACACTGAACATTTCAGAAAGGTCTTTCTCTTCCCCCTCCACCCTCGTTTCCAGTCCTCCTCCCACCTCCCAGGGCAGCCAGCAGAGCTGCTCTCCGGCCCTGTTCCCCCCTGCCCACCACCCCAAGACCCTCCAAAAGCCACCAAGCCCAGCCGGGTCGTGCCATCTGCAAACTCTCGGGTTTTTAATTCGATCTATTTTTTTCCCTTGTCCTTTTCTTTCCCACCCCTTGCCTTTTCCCATGCCATACGCCTCCCCCTGGCCCCCCTCCCCTTGCCACCACCCCAAGCCCTCGGCTGGCCGAGGGGCTGCGAGGTGCGGGGTGGGTCTGGGGGTTGCGGGGGGCTTTGCATTGATGCATTGATCGCCCATGGTCTCCGCCTGACCTCCCTGCTCCCAGGGAAGCAGTCTCCATGGCTACTGGCCCTTCTCCTTCAGCGCAGACTGTAAATTCCTGCAGGCAAAGCCCAGCCTTGGGGGTGCGAGGGGGGGAGCCGTGAAGGAGTAACCAAAGCCAAATAGAAAGAAAGAAAGAAAGGCTGGGAGAGAGAAAAAGGGCGTTGCTTGGATGGGGCTCTCCTTTCCACTCCCCTTTCCCAGGTCCCCAGCACCAGGGCAAGGCGCCTGCTTCCCCCCTCCAGCACTGCTGCTCCTGCTCCTGCTGCTGCTGCTCTTGCAAAACTGGAATTGGCTGGGATTATTTAAGGGGAAAAAAAAGGAGGAGAAGGGATCAGAGCAGCCGCCAGAGAGAGGGCGATAGAGTCCACTTTCCTCCAACTGCCCTGGGTCTCCCTCCCTCGCTCTCTCCTCTTCAGCAACACCAAGAGCCCCAAACTGAACCCAGAGCAGCTTTTTCCATCAGTTCAGTTCCCTTCCCTCCCTCTGTCTCACACACGGCAAGGAGAGAGCCCCTTCCTCCCTTTGATTTTCCTTCGCATGCTCAGCCCCTTGTTTCCTTTAAAGCACTAGAAATCCCCCTTCTTGCCCCCGCTCCTCCCTGCAGACTGGGATTGCAATGGGAGCTTTGCAGATTGCTGGATTTTCCATCCTTTTCTTTCTCCTCCACTCTGGAAACACGCTGGCAAATAAAGCCAGTCAAGGTAAGAGAAAATCTTCCCTGCTCGAAGGTTTGCTGTTTGATGTGTGGATTGGGCAGCCGGATCTCCTCGTTAGAGCTGGGGTTTAAGTGCAGGCTGGAGAAGGCAGCAGCAGTAACAACAAACAGTGGAGGGGATTTTAAATGTCGCTTGCAGATATTCTCGCCTACTGCCTTGGAACTGGGGTTGGGTTTGTAAACTCTTTGATGAGTTGCGTTTCTTAGACTTTAGTTCTTTTGGTTTGGACTCTTTATCTCAAGGCAGGGGGTGCAGGGGCAGAAAACTGGGGTGGGCAGGCAAGTCTGCATCCATCACAGGCAAAATGTGGCTGTTTGGAGAGGCTTGGGGGGCTCTGCTGGTTTTGTGTCTGTGAGTGGGGCTCCCAGGGCAGCAGTGTGGGCGAGGAGGCTGCTCCGGGCTGGGCTGGAGGGCAGGGATGGCGGAGCAGGCGTTGATAACGCCGGGAGGCTGCGTCTGTGCTCGGGGACTTCACATGGGCACGGGGGAGTCTCAGATGTTGGGAAACTTCAGGTAGCTGAGCACAGCTAAGCCTGAAAATTAAGGGAGCTCTTTCCCTATCTCGTGGAGAGAGAGGTATGTCCCATCCTTATCAACTCTGGGCTTTTCTGTTTCACAACTCCCGTGTTGAGGCAGAGCCTCCCCTTCCCAGACGTACACACGGAGCTTTATGTATGGACTATCTATACCTTCGCTTTTCTACAGCACCTCTATATTTAGCTCAGATTTTTTCTCTACACGCGCGCCGGAGCGCGCATGCAGCACACACAGCCCTACACATGATCCTGTTGGCTGTCTCAAAGGGGGTTTTCTCCTTCATTCTTCATTTCTCCTTGGCTATCTGTGCAATGTGTCGGGTTTTCTCTTTTTCTTTCCGTAGCATGCAAGGTTTCTGTGGCTGTGCCGTTGTGGCAGCCGCGCTGTTTGTGCGGACGGTGAGATGAAATGTGTGTGAATGAACCTCGGAGCGCAGGCTACAACGAAAGAGCTCTCTGAGGAGGGTTCCAGCCACGCGCGTGGTCTCCCGAGCCCTGTCACCGACAAAGTTAGAAGGAATTTCAAGGCTATTGTCTTATCTGGCTCAAAGTGTTTCTAAAACAATAGGCGACTTCTCCGGAGGGCAGCCTGGGCAAGCAGGAGAGATTTTCCAGGGCAAAGGTTTGGTGAGAAGGCGTCCAGCTTCACAGAAAGCTTTATGATTTAGGCACAGAAAGGAATGCTTAGGTTTTTATCCCCCCTCAAATTATCTTGAGTGTATGCATTGCTTTCATTTCTTATCATAATATTTATTTATTAAGGCCTTTTGGTTTCCAGTTCCATTTAAGCCTGAGCCAGAATTGCATTAAAATAGCAAAGTGAAATTCCATCGTGCAGAGACTTGACAGATCCCTTCAGGGAAGGAGAGGGGTGGAGTGGGGGTGGAGAGAGGTGAGCTCCATCGTGCCTTCATCGCCCGCCGTGCGCCCGGGACAGCGCTGGCTCCTCCCGGGTGCCCAGCTTGGAGAGCTGATCCCTGAGGCTGCAGCTGGGGCTTCTGTGGGCTGGGGAGGGGACGTGTCTGCAGAGAGGCAAAGGTTGGTGTCTGGGGGGCTGCGATGACTCTGGGCAGGGGTGGGCCTGGTGCTGGTGGTCGTTTTTGGATGAGGCTGAACTCGTAGGCATCACTGACGGCAGGTACGAGATGTGCCTCTCCTCAGAACCTGCTGTCTCCTGGGTTTTCTGACTGTCACTGAGCTCTTTGAACCCGCTCTGTGTGCCTGGGACGTTTCTCAAAAGCATCAGGTGTGTGTGGCAGGTGACACGCCAAGGATGGGGCACACATCACCCCGAAACCTTTGCCCTTTTGAGGGACAGCCACCCTTGCCAGGTGACTCACAGGCTGGGAAGGGCTCCTGTCCCATCTCTCTTTTCTTGATGGGATAACATTGTGTCGTGGGTCGGGCTTGCCAGCTCATTTCTTGTACTGAGTTACCCCAGAAAGTTTAGTCTGTGGGGAAGGAAGGATTTAGAGAGCTGGCTGCTGGGCCTGGAGGGTGTCTGCCAGTGGACCTGGCTGGCTGTGGAGTCAGCTTAGGGCTAGGAAGCTTTCAGGAGGAGAACTGGCAGTATAAATCTAAATAACCATGGGGAGGCTCCTGACACATCTGCAGTCCGCAGGCCAAGCTGCCCACGTGCTGCTGTGCCCACCACCCCTCTGGGTTTTGGGTACATAATGTCACCCCCAGCCCCAACCTCTTGTCTGTCAGTCCGTCCACAGCCTTCCAGACAGAAGAGTTTGTCCTGAGCTCCTGCTCTTGGTGGAGCAGTGCCCTTGCCTGCTGTCTGCCAGCATCAGTCCCTCCCTGGTGCTGGGAGAGCCCAGGGCCTGGCAGCTCTGAGCCCTCCTGGGCAGTGCCAGCCCCTCTGGCAGCACCCTCATCACTGGGAGCACATCCCAGGGTTTGCCACTTTCCCCTGCAGCTGGTTACACATCCCCTGATGCTGCTGGGCTGTGGGGCCAGGAGGGAGAGGCAGCATCTCCCCATCCCTGGGAGACCCCAGCACCCCGGTTTGCAGCCCCTGGCATTCCCACGACCCCAGCTCAGGGTCCTGGGGGGGACGACAGCCTCAGCCCAGCCCACTGGCACTGGCTGGTTGATGGTGACACCAGCCCTCCTGGCCACTGTCCCACGTGTGCTGCGATGCACCTGCAAAGCCCACACCGCCAGGGATTATTTTTCTGTATTTTTTTAAGGAGTCTAAAATTTTCCAATTGCAGCGTGGAGATGCTGTTTGATTCCCCTCCCACTGCAGCCAAACCTCCTCCCCCTTGGCCTCTGCCTTCCTACCTCTCCAGCATTCACAGTGTGTGACTGTTGTGCCTGTCCCCTCCGCCCCGCTGAAATATGAAATGTAAAACTGTAAACATTTCACATACACAGTTCAAAGGAGATCTTTGACTGAGGACGTCTAACATGCCTGTACCGAGATTAAAAAAGGGGAGGGGGTGGGTAGGAAGGAGGGAAGAAGAGTTTTTTTGTAACTGCCAACTGGAGTATAAATATTCAGACACCTTGAGTCTTCCAGTGCCCATGTATTGCTCTCTCCAAACTGCTCAGGAGTTTGGGGGTTCTTGTCTTTTATTTTTATATAGGTTTTTTTCCTTCGCAGGCAGCCACACCAGAGTACTCAGTTTAGGAAAATAGTATGCATGATTGACCTTAGCCTTCCCTTTCAAAATTCTAAGTCCCCTGAGAGGCTTTAGGAGAAGCCTGGGATGGCAAATAAAGTTTGCTCTGTCTGGCAGCACTGGAGGATGCCTGGCTGTGTTTTGGAGAGGCTGTGTCCCCGCTGGAGATCTTGAGATTGTTGCTCCCAGAGCAAAAAACAAACACATTTTTTAAGGCAAGGCTGGGTCAGTCCAAAAAGTCAAAGGAACAACAACAGCAATGACATTTCCATGGGGAGATGAACAGGCTGCTGGTGTGGAGCACCAAGCCCTCTGTGGGATTTGATGGAATTGGGTTGAAGTGTCCAGGGTTGGCACAAGGAGGTGGGATGGAGGTGGAGGGAACATTTCCTACCCAGGGAATGGTGGTGGAGCTGGGATCCATCAGGGTGACCTGGGCTGCTGCAGAGGATGGACAGCTCAGCCTGGCTCTGCCCTCTTGGCAGTGGCAAGCATAAGTGAGGGGGATAAAAAAGCTCTTTTTTGGGTCATTAACAGCTTTGGGGAAGCAAAACCCATGGTGAGGGTTATAGGGCAGGGTCTGGGCATTGGGCAGGAGGGTCACCAGGCTGGGAATGGCCCCAGGTCCTCGCTGTGATTTGTGGTTCTTCCTCCTCCTGTACTCCATCATTGCACAGGGCCAAGGGCTGGGGCTGCACCCCCTGTGTCCCACCTGCTTTTGGGAAAGCTGGGTGGATGTGCAGGGCACGGGGCTGTGCAGGGGTCTGCATTGCAGGGTGAGATGCAGACATCCCCTCTGAGCCATCCTGAGCACAGGGACCCCCATCCTGGCAGCAGGACATCACCCAGCCCCTGAGTCAGGAGCTCTGAGTGCAGATGACACTTGTTTAGCACGGAAGGCTGCCCTGCAGAGCATCTCCTCCCTCTCCTGGCCCACATCCCCTCCCAGGGGCTGCCAGTGCCCGTGGCCGTGCCCTGAGCCAGTCCTGCTGTGGTGCAGCACGAGTCACCCCTGCAAGCTCCCTGGACGAACAAATGATTAATAAACTGCACCACAGTGTCTGAGGTGGTTATTAATACCCTGGTAAAAGGAGCTACTGAAGTTATAAAGCTTTAATTTGGCATTAAGGCCGAGTGGAAACTCCGCATGTCTGCCAACAGCTACACACACATCCCCATACAGACAGGCTGTTAATATATATGCCTATATAAAAACAAAGAATAAAATTAATTTGTAGAAAAAGCTGAAGCACTTGCAGAAGAGGTGAAAAAGGATAGTGGGTTTGTTTGTTTAGGATTTTTCAGGCCAGTTTTCGCTGTCCTGTCTCACCCCCCCTCCTCATATTTATTAGAACTTTTGGCCTAGGGCTAAAACCATATTTTATTATTTAATTTTTTTTTTTTTAAACAACATAAGGAAGTGAGGAAAGAGCCTGAATCCAGGCTCTAAAAATATACGAGCTGCTGCTTTCTGCCCGTACCCGCTGTCGGGAGTGACACCGCAGGGCACAGAGGTGCCAAAGCCCCTGGGCTCCCTTGGGTGCCACCGGGGAGGTGGCGGTCCCCCCGCTTTTGGCACGCTCGAAATGGCAGTGGCGTTGAAACCGTCTGCCTCCGCTGCCTTTGAAATGGAGAATAAAGCTGCAGCTGGAGCGGAACGGGGCCCAACAGCCAGCGCTGGAAAATCCCACCCACAACGGAATAAAAAACATGGCCCGAGGCGCGGGGCGAGCCGCAACCTCCTGCCCTGCCCCGCTGCCCCGCCGGGGATGCTGCTGCCCTCCGAGGAGCCCCGGTGGGCCCCGGGGAGATGCGGTCCCCAGCGAGACCCAACGTCTTCATCCAAAGCAGATTCCCGGTGCAGAATTGCCTGTTTGAGGCGTGCCCATCTGCGCCGCCCGGTTTGGGCTCCTTTCAGGCAGTTTGGGGTGAAAAACGGTGGGTTTTGATTATCTGGGGAAGGGAGAAGTGGAGGGGGTGTAGGGGTATGGGTTTGCAGGGGGATTGGGAAACCCTCCAAAAATCCCACCTGGATTTGGGACCTGGAATGGAGCAGGACCCCTGGAGTAGGGGGACAAGCAGGGCACACCCCAGCGAGGAACTGCTGAGGGCAAACAGGGACAGGAGCATCAGTAAGGGTTTTTTATTTAAAAAAAAGTTAAATCTTCACTTGTGTTGGAGATGAACCCTCTCACATGGTGGCAGCAGCTCAGAGCACCTGCAGCGAGGCCACAGGCAGTTTTTTGGATGGAGGAAATTCTCCTGCAGGAAGAACGGGCTGGCCTGAGAGAAAACCTTCCCTTTCATGGGAAAATGCTGCTTGCATTGACAAAAATGCTAAAAACTGAGTTTTTCAGAGGGTTTTACTTGAATTCACTACATCATTTCTGAAGGATACTGAGGAGCCAGAATTTCAGCATTCTAAAATTGGGATCTTTGCCAATCCCAGCACGGCTCCTGGAGTGCCCAGGAGGGTATTTATTCACTCTTCCCACAAACACACTTTTTGGAGTTTTTATTTTATTTTTTTTTCTTTTTTTTTTCTTTTTTTTTTTTAGAATCCTGCAACCTTTCAGAATGACTCTAGCTTTGGAAAAATTAGAGTGGAAAACTGATAATGTTTTCTTTTGTACTTTTGCTGCTGTGTAATCTTTCCAAAGTTAGACAACTTTTGAAGTTACAGGATGGGAAAAAGGAAAAAAGATAGACAAAAAAAAGACGCTACACATGTGTGAGTGGGAGAGGGCCAGAGGTGCATTCAGTGCCCCATGCATGTTGTTTGTGGTCTTGAGTTTGAGAGAACAGAAGGAAAAATAAATAGGAAATAAAATTCCCCCAAAAGTGAGATTCCTGGCAAAAGGCTGGGAAAGTTTCAATGATGTGATTTATGCCTGGTGGATGCTTCATGTTCTGAGCGTTTTGAGGGGAAGGAGATGGGGGTTGATGGATGGTCTGTACTCTTTGGGTGCCCGGGTGGGTGCCCGGGGTGCCAGACCTAAAACTGTCACCCTGGCACCATGACTCAAAGCATCACAAAGTGATTTGTAACTTTGGGGGAACACCTGAAGGGGACCAGGATCTGCAGATTCAGTAGATTTGGGTCAGCCTCAGCTTTGCTGCTGCTGAGTTCCCATGCCCATTGTGGCCAGTGCTTGGCATCCCCCCCATCCCCCTGCTCCAGTGCCACCACCTCTCCTCTGGGAGCGCAGTGGGGGATGCAGGAGCCTGATTTGAAGTCACTGGGATGCTGAACAGCCACACTCAGCTCCCCAGAGGGACAAGTGGCCCATGGGTGCCCTGGCACAGGCAGGGATCCATGCTGGTGTGGCCGCAGCACCGTGGTGCCACAGCTGCTGTAGGTGCCAGCCAGGAGCAGGGCCCTGGTCCCTGTGCAGTCCCTGACGTCCCCACCGTGGTGGGTCAGCCTCCAGCTGGTGATTAATGGCCCAAGGGAGGTCGTGGTGGCCGCGGGCCATGGCTAATGTCAAATAACAAATATGAATGCGGGCTGTAAATATTTATACAATGCGCAGGCACGTGCCGCCTCCCTGATGCAGGGACAAAGCTCTCCTCCTCCTCCTCCTCCTCCCTGGTGACTCACATCTCCCACAGAGCTGCCGGGGTGGCCACAGGGCTGGGGTTCCTGTGGCCCTGGCTGCAGGGCTGCCTGCCCACCCGCTGCCTGCAGGGATGTTTTGGGTCCCTGGGGAGCTCCTGGAGCACTTCTGTTCTTGGCGCTGCTGATGAGCAGTGTTTTAAAGGGAGCTGAGAGCTTTGAAGCCTCACACTCCTCCTGAGGGGATACAGGGAAGCTGGAGGGACTCTCAGGTCCCCCTTCCCCAGTGAGAAGCTTCCTATTCCCGTGAGAGGAGGTGGAGGCAGATCCCTCCAGGAGCAGGGCTGATGCTCCCCACGTGGAGCTGCTCTGGGAGCCCTGCCCGTACCTGGGGGCTGTGGGTGATGCTCAGCCCCACCTGCCCCTCAGCAGCCTGATCTCGGGCACTGCAGTCATGGAGGGGATGTGCCCACTCCAGGGCACCACATCTCCCTGCCTGCCAGAGCAGTGAGAGCCAGCTGGACAGCCTTTTGCTCACAAACCTCCACTCCACGTGCTTGAGGCTGCTCTGTTTCCCAAATACCATTAAAACCTCCACTCCCACGGCCTCCTGTCACAGCAAACCCTTGGGCATTGCTGCTTGAGGCCATTGCCAGCACGTGGAGCTCTGGATGTGATGTCCTGGGTACCACAGCACTGCATCCCAGAGAAGGGGGTTGAGGGGCAAAGGGGGATGGGGACGATGCAAATTTTGTCCATATCCCTGTGGAAGCCCCGGTGTTTTCCCAGTTCTCCCTCCTGTTTCTCACTCCTAGCTCCCAGATTTATTTAGCGTGGTCCCTGCTAATTCATGCACATTCCTTGGCACCTAAGAATAGAAAGTGATGACGATTTTTTGGGTGCCTGGTCGGCTCAGGAAACAGCTAATTGGAGACAGAGACCTTTACCTCTGCCTGGGCTGGCTCCAGCCTGGACTAGGAGTGCTGGAGCAGCATTTCCTATCATCAGACACATGAAAGGGCCAGGGAGTCTCAGGGTGACATGTCTGAGAGGGGACACAGGTTGTGCTGGTTGGGAGTGGACCCAGTGATTCACCATGTCCAGAGCCCATCATCAGGGCTGCTTGATGAGCCAGAGGCTGCTGGGATCTGTCACCTGGGGTGGTGGCTCCTGTGGGGACATGGGTGGAGCTCCTAGGCTCTCCCCTTTGCTCCCTCACGTGTCCTCTTGCAGATGTTGACGAGTGCGTGGAGGGCACTGACAACTGCCACATCGATGCCATCTGCCAGAACACCCCCAAGTCCTACAAGTGCATCTGCAAGTCCGGCTACACCGGGGACGGGAAGCACTGCAAAGGTAGGGACACGCCAGTGGCAGAGCCAGTCCTGCTGGGTGACAGCCCCAGCAGCTCAGAGGCCAGCAGTGGCTCGTCAGCCCTGACCCGTGCAAAGCAGCCCCTTGTTCACCCTGGCCCACTGTAAACCTTTTATTCCCCTCTTCTGCCCCAAATTCCTGGCCTGTTGACAGTGCATGGGGACAGAGAGGGCTCTGGCTGTCCTTGCTGGTGATGCTGGCAGCCATTGTCCTGACATGGCTGGGGCTGCCCATGGAGCTTGTTTTAAACAAAGCTGGGCTTATTTTCCTGCAGGATTTCTGACCCTGAGGCTGCACAACTGTGTTAGCAGCTAAAACACAAACTTAAAAATAAGACATAGAAACAGTGCATAGATGGTGTAGAAATCAATTTAGATGTAGATAAAGGTGTAAATCTAGATATTGATATAGGCTAGGCTTATATCTATATATAGAAAAAACTTTTTCTATATATAGAAAAAATGGAAAGAAAATGGGCTCCTTGAGGCAGCAGCAGCAGGAAAGCAGGCTTGGGTAGGTGTAAATCTAGATATTGATATAGGTGTAGGCATATATCTGTATATAGAAAAAACTGAGAAGGGAATGGAAAGAAAATGGGCTCCTTGAGGCAGCAGCAGCAGGAAAGCAGGCTTGGGGCAGGGGAAAAATTCCCAGCTGGAAGCAGGTTCAGGGTCAGGATGGGCCGAGTACAAATAGCAGAGGGATTAAAGTGCTCCAGGCACTGCAGGGCTTTGCCATGGAGACGGGCTGCTCTGCCAGCACCCTGGGAAATCCCAGGAGGTTCCCAAGCGAAAGCTGTGAGATACTGGGTTAGATGGGGCTCCAGCATCCAGACTGGGGAGAGTGGGGATGATTTTGTAGACTCTGGAGGGATGCTGCAGGTGAAAATGGAGCTGAGGAGCAGCTGCTGGAATAGGCCGAGAGAGCAGAAGCCCCCAGGGCAAATTACCCGGATGGCAAAGGTGCTGGAGCTGGGGAGCAGCACCCGTGGTGGGCAGCACCCGGGGCAGCCCTGCAGCTCTCCTGCCCTTCTCCTCTGCAGACGTTGACGAGTGTGAGCGGGAGGACAACGCGGGCTGCGTGCACGAGTGCGTCAACATCCCGGGCAACTACCGCTGCACCTGCTACGACGGCTTCCGCCTGGCACACGACGGCCACAACTGCCTGGGTGAGGGATGTCAGCCCCACAGCTCCTCAGCTGCTCCAGCACCTCAGCACCCACCTGCTGGCTTCCCTTGGTGGGCACTTCCCAGCACACAACGCCCCCAGATCTGCTGTAGAGCCGTGGTGGCACTCAGGCATGTCCTGTGCTGCAGAGGTTCCCTGGGGTCAGGATTGCTCCCTGTTACATCGCGGTGATGCCAAGGGAGGATGCTCCATGCTGGGAGGAAAATTCACTCTGTGTAGACTGGGAGGGTTGGGGTGAGGCAAAACTGGAGTTGTGGGGTGGGGAACAAGCTCCCCACAGCCCTGTCCTGCCACGGCAAGAGCCAGGCCAGCAGCTCTGTGCCGCTGCCGAGGGCAGGACCGGCTCAGCCAGGCCCTGCCGCTCGCTCCGCTCGTGCTTGAGGTCAGCCCTGCACCTGCCAAAATAGATGAGTTAATAGCAAATATGGTGGTGGGGATGGGAACCAGCGAAGGGATGGATAAATAATCCCCGGGCCAAGACAAACCCGGCATCTGCCTACGGAGCGGCCGTGCATCCTCCCCGCTACTTCCCACCGCCCCGAGCTCCATCCGGCCGCGGCGGAGCCAAGGCTCCCGTCCGAGCCCCGGGGCCCATCGCGCTGCCCGCGCCCGTCACCCGCTTCCTCCCGCGGCATCCGCGGTGGGAGCTGCGGGGCACGGGGCCGCCGCCTCCCCGCTGCCTGCAGCTCATGCTATTTTCCAATTAGCGTCTGCAGAGGGGTCATTAATGAGCTCATCACTGGAAGGAGGAGGAGGGGGAAGGGATTATGGACACATACGCTTTGCATTAAGCACCATCACCGGGATCTTTGCAGCCTCCTCGGGGAGGGGGGAGATTTACACAGCTGGGAGGAGGCGCGGGCGGGCGGCTGGCTCTGCCTTCCTCTCCCGGGGGAGGATGAGCCCGAGAAGAAGAAAGGAAAGCTGGACGTCATGTGTTTACAGAGTTGGGTGGGAGGGGATGGAGATGGCTGGGGAGCAGCCGGCCAGGCAGGGATCTGGGGGAGAGTGCTGGCTCCTACCTTGGGCCCTTCCTTAGCTCATCCCAGCATCTCATCTCTGATCCCGACCCGACCTGCCTGCATCCCCTTTGAGGCAAAAGAAAGAGAAGTAGAGCAAAGCAGCGTGTAGTGCCCAGGCTTTGCCAGTGCCATGGGCAGGAGCTGAGCTGGAGAGGGCTCAGGGTATGTACCCACCAGAGACCACCAGCCCCTGTATTGCCCATCCTGAGCAACCTTTTGAACCAGGACAGGAATTCAAGCCCCCATCCTGACACAGGCCCTGCTGGCTTTTGCCCATCTCTGTTGCCTTTAATAAAACAGGTATTAGAGAAGTGGAGTCTCATTTCAGCCATCGGGTTTGAATGGCTGCCTCCTCATTTTTGAGCAGAGCTGGAAGGAGAAGTTGCAAGACATTAAGCCCTTGCTCTAAGCAGGAGGATTTGAGGAGGGTTATTGGCATCTGCAGGACATAGCTTGGCTGGGATGAGCACTGGAGGAAGCCACGAGCCTCCTGCCATCACAGAGGATGTCCCTTTATGCCTGGCTGCAGCCCAGGTGTCAGCCCTCACTGCCCTGTGGGTGAGAGGGTGTTTCCAACACCTCCTTTCCAAGACAGCAAGTTTGTGGGGTGCTCCTGGGCTCTGCTGCCTGGCACTTCCAGCTAGACCTGCAGCCCTGCTTTGATAATTCTGAGCAAACCCTCAGCCTTGCCAGGGGTTGGGGCACAGTGCAAGGCCCCCACACTGCTCAGGCATCCATCTATCCATCCCTTTTACCCAAAAGCAAGGGCTGTGGGTGTGTGCTGAGCTGTGCTGTGTGGGGAGGGGGCTGTTTGGGAGCCCCTGGCCGTGCCGTCGCTCAGCCGCTCTCCCGGCGTTCCCGGTGATGCTGTAGGGCTCAGTTTTCCCCTCAGCCGTGGCTCTGCAACGCTCGAGTTCACAGGACGTTTTCTTTGGCATGGGGCCCCTCGCTTCCCAGCCTGACACCATCACCCAGCCCCGTGGGCAGAGGGGCAAGGGGCAGCCACAGAACAGATTTGTTTCTGCCCGAGCCCGGAATCCTGGTTCCTCTGGCACCTCAGGGCACTGGTGAGTTCAGCTTCCACCACTGTCCCCAAAAAGCCTCTAGAGAGAGCGATGGGCAGTTAGGCTTCATTAAATGCAGGTTTTGCAGGGCTGGAGCAGGAGCAGCCTGGGGCCAGGGCACTGCTGCTGTCATGGGGCCACATCTCAGCCCCTTGCAGCCTTGGCTTGTTAAACCAAAACAGGTGTGAGGGCAGCCGAGCAGCAGAGCAGGGGATGTGAGTCTCCTTACAAGTAATTATCCCTGCTCTGGGCTAAGGTTTCCCAGCTCCTCCTAATGAAGTGCAGGCATCCCCAGCTGGCGACAGGCTCCGAGGGGCTGGGAGCAGGGGCCGGCTGCAGCCAGCATCCTGGATGAGCATCCTGGGTGCTTTGGGTTTTCTGGGACAAGGCAAAGCCCTTTCTCTGTGGTCTGGTGTTCTCTTCTGTAAAATGAGGTCATCAAGCTGTATGATCCCTGCACCCATTCCTGCCGTGCTTTGCCTTCATCCCCCACCCTGTCAAGCATTCCCCTTCCTTCCAGCTGGGGGGAAGCAGATGTGTGCCACCCAGTCCCCATCCCCTTGGTGTGCCACGCAGCTGTGCTCACCCCCTGCCACCTTCCCTCTGCAGACCTGGACGAGTGCTCAGAGGGCAACGGTGGCTGCCAGCAGACCTGTGTCAACATGATGGGCAGCTACGAGTGCTTCTGCCGGGAGGGCTTCTTCCTCAGTGACAACCAGCACACCTGCATCCAGCGCCCCGAAGGTCAGTGCTCAGCACTTCCACGCCCTGGGCCACCCTCCATCCCTGGGTTTATCAGCCAGCTCTGTCCTGCTCTGGCCTCTGCCTCTCCTGCCTGGGTCTAGCTGCTGCTGCTGGGTTCTTGGTGTGGCAGATTTGGAAGTGAATCTATGGCAGGCATGTTGGGAGAGGTGATAAATGTCCTGCAGCAAAAGCCCCACAGGTCCCTTGTCCAGGCACAGCAATACTGAGCCAGGGACATTAATCCTATGCCCAGAGGAACTTACTGGTAAATGGAAGGACCTGGAGGTCCTCACACCACCTTGAGACACATCTTCCCTGCCAGGTCTTGCACAGCACCGAGCCCTTCATCTCAGAATCAACTCTAAATTGTTGCCGTCTGGAGCAATCTCTGAGCCAAAATAGGAGGAAATGAGAGATTTTTTCGTCTCTGCTGATTTTTATCTCTGCTGCTTGGCAAAGCCAGCTGAGTGTTTTTGCTTTCCTCCTTCCCCCTTCCCAGCTGTGTTGGTCACTCCAGCTCCCCAGGAATGTCACCCTGGCCAGGACAGCTGAGCAGTGGCATCTCCTGTGTCCCATCCCTTGCGTGTCCAGGAGGGATGAGCTGGCTGCTCCGTCCTGCTGGTGCCACAATGAGTGGTTCCTGCTGGGGACAGGGATGCAGGTGCTGGCTCCTCAGCTCAGTGGAGTTTAAAGCCACCGAGAGATGTGGGAGCAGGGTCTCACCCAAGGTGGGAGGCAATCAAAGGCTGAAGGTGGTTTTGTCCACCTTCCCAAGGAGCTCTGTGCCAGGAGCTGGCCAGGGTTATCCTGTCCCCACAAGGTCCTCATTGACAAGGTTTCCCCCACTGCCATCAACTCCCCATCCCATCCCACCTCAGACGTCCCTCTGCCACTGCTGACCAGAGCCAGCAGCTTTTGGAGCATTTCTTCGCTTCCTTTCCTCCTTTAGAAGGCATGAACTGCATGAACAAGAACCATGGCTGTGCCCACATCTGCCGGGAGACCCCCAAAGGGGGCATCGCCTGCGAGTGCCGCCCCGGCTTCGAGCTCACCAAGAACCAGCGGGACTGCAAACGTAAGGAGCACTGCAGGGCTGGGGATACCACCTCCCAGGGACCCCCTAACCCTGTCCCCATGGCACAGGCACGCCCTGCCCCTGCAGCAAAGCCCTGACCAGGGTAGCAGTTGGTTCATCGAGCCTGAAGCTCAGCATGCTCAGCTCTGTTGCCCATACAGACGATGCTTCTGGCAGCCCCCTTTGCTCTGGGATGTTGTGTCCTTACATGACCAGGCTGAAATGGCAGTTCAAGGGGGTCCCAGAGGCTCAGCATCCCCTGTTCTTGTCCCAGTGTTTCACTTTCCAAAGGGGAGGTGAACGAGGAGAGTGCAATTGGCATGTGAGGAGCGCAGGAATCCTCTCCCTGGGGGTTGTGGTGCTCTCAGCCTGTCTGATCTCCTGCCAGCATCCCACTGGCAGTGCCAGGGTTATTAAATAGATATGTGTGTGTTTATGCAATTATTTTTATTTTGTTTCTCATTTGCTGCGTGCAGCAAATGTGTAAAATCGCTGATGAAATGCAGGTTTAATCCTAAACTAAATGAACAGCACACCTTGCCCTCTGGGGAGGGCTGGCAGGGATTCCCAAAAGCTCCTGTGTCATTCCAAAGCTCAGGAAAGCTTCACCCCTCCCCTGCAGCACTGGATTCAGGGTCAGGGCCAAGCAGACCACCAGTCCCCTTTGCTTGGACTGCACTGGTGGCATTTAGCAGATATGTAGAGGGAAGACATGAGAAACCACAGAGCAGCCTGCATGTGCTAAGATCCCACAGGGAAAGTGAAGGGCTTTGGGAATTACCTGTGAGGGAAGGAGGAAGGAAGGGAAGGAGGGAGGGAAATCTCTGAGGGTACAGATGAGGTGTTTCCAGCCAGCTTTGTGTGCTACACGAGGATGGTGGGCAGGGAAGAGGAGCTGGGCCCACGGTGACGCTGGTGCTTTGCTCCCACAGTGACCTGCAACTACGGGAACGGGGGCTGCCAGCACACCTGCGACGACACCGAGCAGGGCCCCAAGTGCGGCTGCCACGTCAAGTTCCTGCTGCACTCGGACGGGGTCACGTGCATAGGTGGGTCAGGCCGTCGCCCACGCAGGGCTCGGGTGTGGGATGCCTCCTCTTCCTCGCTCGGGGATTTGCCCTTGGCCTGGTGAAGGTTTTGCCCAAGCCTTGGGCGATTTCCTTTTGCTGAGACCGGGGAAGCTCAGCATGTGTGTGAGGGATGCTGCAGAGCCTGGGGATGTGTCTGCACAGCCACAGGGAGCAGAAGTGATCTTGGTGGTGCTTCAGAGGACACCTGGGGACAGGTTGATGTGCTGGGGTGTGAGCAGGGGTCGCTGCCTGCTTCTGTGCTGCTGAAGAGAGAGCTGTGGGGATGTCCTCATGCTGGGAATTGTTGCTGTCGCTGTCGCGGGCAGCTTTTGAGGAGGGATGTGGAGGGGGCAGGTTTGCCCACAGCAATCTGTTCCGACTTGGTATTGTGGGGCCTTGGCTCAAGAACAATTGTCTTGCAAAAAAAAAAAAAAATACAAAACCAAAACCCCAACAACCTGACAACTCAACCACCCCCAGAATTGTCCTTTTCCTGTGTGTGTTTTCAAATTGTAAAACATCAAGCAGAGATAGAAGTTTTACTGGTTTCATATGCTTGTGCTGTTTAACAGCTGCTTCGATTTAAAAAATGTTATATTTGGGGAGTGATTAAGTCCACAATTGCTTGAGACATTTGAGTTCTTACTGCAAAATGAAAAAGAAAAAGGAACTGGAAGCAAGAGAGGTTTTGGCTGCCCGTGTCCCTGCTGTGCCTGAACAGAAAACCCTTCGTGCTTTCCACAGACGGCTCCGTCCTCAGGGCAGAGGATCCCCCTGAGCCCCTGGCTGCTCCCTGCCAGCTCGAGGGCTGTTTGGGGCTGAGACCCCAGCAAAGCCCTCCTCTCATCAGCTCACTGCTGCTTTAATGTCACTGCTGTCCCCCAGCCTGCTCCCAGGGTGGATCCCAATCCCTCCTGGCTGCTGGCAGGCGCTCCCAGCCCCTGGTCCCCGCCGTTCTCCTGTTTGTTCCCACAGCCACTGCGTCCTGTCCCCCCTCTGAGGACACTCCCAGGGGGTTGTTGCTGTGCTGGGTGGGGAGCTCTGCTCCAGCAGGGAGCTCAGGAGCCCGGGGTGTCAGCTGGTGGGTTCCTCCTGGATGAGGAGCCCTGTGTGCGGCGTCTGGCTTGGGCAGGTTTGGGATGCCCCTGACCTGCTGGGTGTGGGGGGAGAGAGCAGCTCTCCAAAGCATCTCATGGTCTGGGGGGAGCTTCAGAGCAGTCTGTTTGCTGGGGGGGTGGTCTCTGCACTCAGACCCTGGGTACCACAGGTGTGAGGGTGGCATTTGGAAGTTTCCAAAACCACTCATCCTCTTGTCCTTGGCCAAAGTCTCCCTCTTTGTCCCCATGCCCTGCATTGTACCTGCTGGGGAGGCATCTCCCACCAGAGCCAGCACACCCCTGTGAGCTCTCCCCTTGTCTGCCTTTCCAGGATAAATCAAACACTGCACTAGAGGATTTTAGGAGCAGCCCCAGCCCAAAGCCCACCACCACACCACGCCTGTCTCATGCCTTTGGGCTCTGCAATCCCCTCTCACAGGAAGGGGCCTGCCCAGCTCCTGCACTCCCTGGGGATTCCCCATCCCCAGCCCCACCGTGGGAACACCAAGGGCTTGTGCTCCAGCCTCGGGGAGCCAGCACTGCCCCGTGGGGATGCCCAGCCAGCAGATTTACAGCCGAGGTACCTGCTCGGATATTTATAACCAGCCTTTCCTTTTTTATGGCTGGGGCACAGCAAACAGCCCTCCCCCCATCCACGCTGCCCCCTTCACCGCCCCTTCCCCATTTCCTCCAAAATATTTCATCATTTCAAGGGGAATAAAGTTTCCAGTGAGGGGAAACGCAAAGTCGTTCCCCGGGCCATGGGCTTTGAAATTGAACGCGGTGTGTTTGATGGGCTGCCGGGACAGGCCCCTGGTCCAGGTTCCCTTCAGATCACACCACGCGGCAGGAAGCACGATCAGCCCCTCTGAGTGACAGTTTCATTAGGCCACGGCCGGTGTTTTTCATTTTTCTGCTTTTTATTGCTGCTTTTAAAAATGCAGATAATGAGGAACATGCCTCTAAGCACAGGGGCCATCACTAATGGCTCCCAACATGTCTGCAGGCACGAGGGGGAGGGGGAGCCGGGAGGGGAAGCCAATGACCTTATATATTTATATTTATGCTCCAAAAGCAGCCTTAAAAAAAAACAAAAAACCAGAATAAAAAAAAGCATATAAAACAGCCCTCCAGCAGCCAAGGGTGCAGTGCCCGCGGGGAGATGCAAAAACAGCTGTCACAGTTGATGCAGATTTTGGCTTTCCAGGAAGATTTATTAGCCAGGGCATCATTGCAGCTCCCTCCCACCTACATTTGGGGTGCAGCAGGGCTATTGCTGACCCCCTACTTGTGGCGACCCTTGGTGGAGCAGGAGGGGGTGAACGGGGAAGAAATACAGTTAGATGGAGAAGGAAACTAACCCCAGCTCAAGTTTTATGGCTGATTTCCTGAGCCAGCCTGGGCGCTCTGCGGTGCTCCCCGGCCTTGTGGGGCTGGCAGTGCTGGGAGCTCTGGGCCCACAGCCGGGGTGCACTGACCCACGGGTGAGGCTGAGCAGCCCAAACACCCCCAGGCTTGGGGCTGGCAGTGCTGGGAGCTCTGGACCCACAGCCGGGCTGCACTGACCCACGGGTGAGGCTGAGCAGCCCAAACACACCCAGGATTGGGGCTCGCTGCTGGCTTGGCTGCTAGATCCGAGGGGTGTGAGTGCCACAGGCGGGGTGTGGTTGCCTTCCCAAAGGCCGTGGCTGCGTGGCTCCGCTCGGGGATCACCCCCTGCCCTGGCACGTGCTGGTTCTGTTCACAGCCAGGCGACGACCTGGCTCCCCAGACTAACAGGCTGCACTAACGCTCCTCATAACGCGCTTCTCCCGCTCGCATGGGGCTCCAGCCAGCCCAGCACAGCTGGAGGGGGTTTGGAGAGGCTGAGGGGCTCCGTGGAATGCTTGGGAGGTGGGAGAGAAAAAGCCCAAAGGGACAGTTTCCACCAGGCTGGAAATGCAGCAGAGTTGAACCCATTGATGTGTGACACCAACCAAGTTCCCTGCTGGACACTGATTCTAAATCACTTTTTTATAATGTTAAACAGGGGAGAGACACTTCCAGCAACACGTTATCCTTGAGACGTTTTCTAATGGTAAATATTTTTGTTCTCTCTATCTCTACGAAGGGGTCTAACCGTAGATGGTCTCTCCTTTGGAGATCATGGCGGGGCTCGGGGGCTGAGCTGCTGCGCTACCCGCATGTCTCACTAACCCTGCCCCACTGCTGCTCCAAACCCTGCCAGGCCAGCCCAGCCCGGGCTGGGGGACAGCAGGGAACCTCCCCCTGCTGTGCTTGCATGAGACGGGGCTCTCACGCTGCTTTGGTGGATCCAGCCCGGTGCCAGGGGTGACAATCTGCTTTCCAGGGGCTGTGGCAGTGGTTACCCCCACACCCAGGAGGAGCTCACAGTGGGCTGCCAGCAGCTGTGTGGTGGGGAGGGGGATGCTTGTGCCCATCTCTGTGCTGTGCACTCCCAGTTATCCCTTCCTAGAGCCCACCCACTCCAGGATGGTCCCCTCTGGGACCTTCAGGGTGTCCCAGGGTTTGGCCTTGCCACACACAGTGGCTCTCAGCCCAGAGCTGCAGAAATGGCTCTTTACAGGGCTGGGCACCTCCCCAGGGATTTTTTTGCATCCCCATGGGGTCTCCAAGCCCTTCACAAAGGTAAGGTGATGCCTCTGCTCTGCCACCAAGGAAACTGAGGCAGAAGGTGCAGCAAGTTGTTTGTAGTGGGGAATCTTGTTCCTGGATGTGCTGGTTGCAGGCAAACCCCTGGCACACCCAGGAGCTGTGGGAGCTCAGCTCACCAGCACAGGGAGCACAGACTGCAGCTTTGGGGGGCTCTGAAGAGCCTTTCACACAGGGCTGGGAGAAGGGGGGAACCCAGATCTGTGCCATCACCACGCTCCAGCCAGCCCAGCTGTTATCCCCTCTGGCTCGTGGGCTCACATCCTGCTGAGATTGTCACTTCTCAGAAGGGGGAGGTGAGGCCAGAGTGTCACCAGCACTGAGGGTGCTGAGCAGGGCGAGGAGTGCCATGGCACAGCAGTCAGGCAGTGACAGCAGAGCTGGGATGGAAGAGGGTGGAGAAGAGTCTGAGTGTGTGTGTTTGTGTGTGAAGCTTTGTCCTCTCCCTGCCTGAGCGATGGAGGCCTCACCAAAGCCCTGTGTGGCTGGTGAGTCACGCCAGGCTGGGAGCAGCCCTGGGCTGCCAGCTCCGCCGAACAATTGCTGCTCCCCGGGGCAGTTCTGGGGCCCAGCCCCCTGCCACCAACCTCCACTGCCTCACAGGTACCCCAGCAGCCCCCTCCAAGCTTTCTGCAGACCCAGAACAGGGTCCCCCCTTCACAGAGGGGTTTGCAGTGGTGCTCTGGCCGTGCTGAGCTCACACCCAATGCCCACCCTGGGCAGCTGCAGTGCCACAGGGTGGGACTGGCTTTAACCTCAGGTGAAATTCCCCAAGGTGCAAATCGGCCAGGAGGGGTGCCACAGTGCTGGAGGAGGCTGTGAGCACGATGACTGTGCCCAGGGCACCACATTGTCTGGAGAGCTCCATCCTCCCTGCTGCAGCTGCTTCTCCAGCTCCATCCCGCTGGCAGCAGCACCTGAGCCAAACCAGTCTTCTCATCTCAGCGGTGACCCTGCTCAATCAATCCTCCCCGGGCTGCTTCTGCATCAGCTGCTGCAACAAAGGCTGGCGTTAGACAAATGACTCGCTGGCCTTTCAGAAAGTTTCCCTTCCCCTGGGCGCTGTCACCCGCCCCGTGTCCCTGGCACGGCTGGGCCAGAAGCGCGAGGACCTGGCTGGAGGAATAATATCTGCAGAAATCCTTCCCCTGCCGTTAGGTTTTGTAATTGTGCTGGCGATTAATTTCATAAAATGGTCCCTTTTGTTCTCTTATTATGGGACATCATAAAAATAGCAGTGGCAAGACGAGCACAGAGCGATCCCAGCTCCCGGGCCCCGCGGCAAATGGTTGGATGCTTCAGTCATTCCTGCCCCATGTGGTGCTTGCAAAGAGCAGGAGAACCTGGGATTTGCTCTTTCCAAGGAATTTCTTCAAGGCATTTTCATCTTGGGTTCCTTGAAGCCCAAATGCCTCATTTATCCAAGCAACCAGCCTTCTGAAAGGAATATTTTATTATCCTTTGTGAACAACTTAATGCACTTCAAACCATTGTTCTGGTGGTTAGGGTTGAAATTGAGGATTGATCTCACAGGGAAGCTGTCAAGCTGAAAATGCTTCATTTAAATTAGTGTCCCTTCTAGTCCTACCAGCAACAGCTGACTTTGATAATACTGAAATAATTAGCTCTTTTTTTTTTCAGTTGGGTTTTTTTTCCACTGATGCTGCCTGCCTCTGAGTGTGTGTTTTAATTACATGATGTGTCTCCCAAATTAGCCTGAGACACTGGACCAGCCACCGTGCCTGAGCAGTGGGTGACAGTGAGGGACTGACAGCACAGGGTCACCCGTGGCTTTGTGGCTCTGTGGCTTGGTGACAGCGAGGGGGACAGGACCCCCTGCCACCCCACCCAGGACTGGGGCTGTGCACCCACATCCCAGGGAGCTGCAGCCTAGCAGGACCTGTGTCTGGCTGCTTTGCACAAGTGCTATGGCTTTGTCCCTGGGAAATGGAATTCCTCCTCTCTGGAGCAGCCGAAGTGGCCCCCACAAGGCCCTGCTTTGGGGCACAGCAGCCTCCATGTGTTCATCATTTCATGCTCTGTGGCCTCCTTGCTGTGCTGGGAGAGCCAAGGGAGGTTTCCATGGGCTCTGCAGGGACGTTTGTACCCACTGCCACTCCCAGGCCATGGCAGGGGGGACATCTGGGTGGCGTGGCTCCCCCAGCCTTTTGAACACCGGTCCCTCACCCCAGCCTTTCTCTCCCTTGCCATGCAGAGACGTGTGCTGTGAACAACGGGGGCTGTGACAGCAAGTGCCACGACGCGGCCACCGGCGTCCACTGCAGCTGCCCCATGGGCTTCATGCTCCAGCCCGACAGGAAAACGTGCAAAGGTGGGTGTGAGTGGGGCTGGGGGCTCGCTGCTCACCCCTGGCTGCCTCAGTGCCCTCAGAAAAGGCTCAGGTTTAGCTCAGCTGGGCATTGTCCCCAGTGCTCACTGGCTTGGGGTTTGCATCCCTGGGGTGGGGACAGGAATCTCCCCCCTGCATGGGGACTGGGAAGCCTTGCTGCAGGCACCATGCTTGGCCCTGTGCCCCTGGGAAGCCTGTGGGGAGGAGGAAAAGGGGGTCAGGTCAAGTTGGAGGCAGCCCTTGTGGGGCTAGGGGGTCCTGTCCCATCTCACTCCTCCCCACTGTCTGAGCTGCCCCCGGGGAAGGGCTGGATGTGCAGGGAATGCACACCTGCTCTGGGAGTGTGAGATGCACAGGTTCCTCCTGGGACACTGCCCAGCCAGGTCTGAGCACCATGTCCCACATGGGGGAGAACACCCCGAGATGCTGCACGTCCCACCAGCATCCCCCCCACCTGTCCCTGCCAGGAGGGCAGTCCAGGCTGCTTTCCCTGCACCCCAAATTTCCCCCCTCAGGGCAGGCCAGTGCCTGCATTGTGTCTTCTGGCAGCTCTCAGAACTTGACCCCAGCTGAAAGGAAAGCCTGTCCCTCTTCTGGCTGCCTGTCTACCTGTTGACTGCTTCCAGAGCCCCTTGTCCCTGGTATTTTATCAGAGCATCCACCCCTCTGCAGTTCTGCAGTTTCCAGCGATGTGCAATAACCCAGAGCCACGTCCCCTGTGTCTGGGGTTTTATTATGGCTGCAGGCAGCTTTACAGCTTGCTCCCTCACAGTCATAAAAAGAAACCTCAGCCCAGCGAGGCAGAGCTGCTGCCCCAGCCCTGGGGGATGGAGGGACAGGGCAGGCTGCTGCCTCCTCCTGGGCTCCTTCCATTTCAGAGGTCGTTTCCTAACAGTAAATTTTGTGATTAGTGACAAACAAGCCACATCAGCCACGTTCCCCTGCTGACCACCAGAGCCCAAAGGTCTCCATTGTCCTGCCCATGGTGGGGACAGCATCCAGAGGGGAGCACTGGGCTCTCCTGGCCAAGCCAGGGTGTGACCCTTGGGGTCCCTTGTCCCCCCCAGACATTGACGAGTGCCGGCTCAACAACGGCGGCTGTGACCACATCTGCAGGAACACGGTGGGCAGCTTCGAGTGCAGCTGCAAGAAAGGCTACAAGCTGCTCATAAACGAGAGGAACTGCCAAGGTAAGGGGCACTGAGTGCCCAGGCCCCCTGCCCTGGCCCTGCCTGCCCTCCCATGGCTGCTGCTGCACAAGTGCTGCTCATTCCTCTGGCCCTTCCTGTGCACTGCATGCATCCTTCAGGGGATTAGTGCTAGGTTCAGGCTCTGCTTTGGGGCTCAGCCCTTCAGCCTCAGAGCTGGGGTCTTCTGGGCTTTTGCAGAATTAGAAAAATGCCAGGGTTCCCAGTTCTTGGAGGGCAGGAATGGGGAGAAGATGTCTCCTGCTCACTCCACAGGCACTTCCACCTTTTTCTCCCTGTCCCAACATCTTTCTGCACATCTCACATAAGCCCAGCAGGTCACTGCTGCCCCCGCAGCCCACGGCCAAGGTCAGCACGGCAGGTGTGCTTGAGCCTGAGTGTTGCCTCCTGAAAACACGGGGCCGGGGAAGGAGGGGGCTGGCAGCTCCGGGGCTGCCACTGCTTTCATCTCCGTCCAGGTTCTGTGCTCCGCGAGTTTGACGTGAGTGCAGCAATTAACTTAATGAAGCCAATGAAATGATGCTCCAGCCCACCGGGTTGGGTTCACCTCCCAGCCGGGGCCTCCCTGCCCCGGCGAGGTGCCCGCGGGGCCGAGCAGACATTGCTGGCACCGTCCCCGGGGCAGGACCTGCCCGCACAGCGTTCCTGATCCCTCCCTGGCATCCTCCCGGTCCCTCCCTGCCCTGGCCGGGCAGCAGCCGGGGGCTCTCGCATCCCTCCCGTGCCAGGGACAGGATGCTGGCCCTGTTTGGGGTGCAGAGGGGCTGCAGGAGCTTGGGCAGGGGGTGCTGGTGCAGCGGGTGACAAGGAGCTTGGGGAGGAGGGAGCACAGGGCTCTGGAGCATCCTGGATGCCCAGAATGGTACTGAATGCCCAGAGCAATGTGGTTCTGGACCCTTGGAGGGTTCCAGTGCAGGGTTCCACCGAATGCCCAGAGCTGTGTGGTTGTGGACCCTTGGAGGATTCCAGTGCAGGGTTCCACAGCATCCCAGCACAGCCTGCTGGAGCAGCTGGAGCAGGAAGGGGACAATCCTGTGCCCCTCTGCCGTGCCAGCTCTCACCTCCTCCCCTTGCCCTTCCTCCAGACATCGACGAGTGCTCCTTTGACCGGACCTGCGACCACCTGTGCATCAACACCCCGGGCAGCTTCCAGTGCCTCTGCCACAAGGGCTACACGCTCTACGGGCTCACCCACTGCGGAGGTAGGGCTGTCACCCCGCGGGACCCCTGGGCACACTGCCCACCCCCAGGGCCCCTGGGCAAGCTCGGTTCCACGCACAGCCCGGGCTGAGGCCGGGCAGGGACGGCGCTCACAGCCAGACTCGCTGGTGTCTGCAACTTCAAACAGAGCGACAGGAACAATTTGCGACTTGTCTGCAGCGGGAGAGAGGGAGAAATCCCCGGCGTTTTTGGCAGGGAGCTGTGACGGGGTGGGAAGGGGAACATCAAAAGGGTTTGATTCAAATTTCACAAGGCAGATAGCTCCCAAGGGCGGGGGCGTGCTGCGCCCGGGGAGCGGGGAGGAGGATGGAACGCGCTGCCGGAGCGTGTTGTGGCAGCGGTGCCGGGGGCTCCAGGGCTGCCCGGCGGGCGGGGGTCCGCGACCCTCCTCATATTTCCGAACTACGCGGTCAGCGTGAGCCAGCGCAGCGCCTGGGGCTGTCTGGGGTGGCCCTGCAGCAAAGGGATCGATGGCTCCCACCATGTGAGGGGGAGCTGTGCAGGGAGGGCTCTGGCAGGGACAGCTCCATCCCTGACCTGGAGGATCAGTTCAGGCCGGGGGGCCCTGCTGAAGAGAGCAACGTGGGCTGACTGAGCACTTTTCTAAGTGCTTCCATGTCGGCTCCATCTGCTGTGCCCCCAGCCCACCAGGGGCTGGGGCTGGGCTCAGCCTGGATGGGCTGCACCCCTCCCTGGGGACACGGGGAGTTGGGCTGTCCCTTATCCCCACGGAGCTGGCACAGCTGGAAATGCCCTGAGGTGCAGCCCCCCTGTCCCAGCTGGGCTTGGATTTATCCATCAGAATCCCAGCCTTGAGACAATGCAGTGATTCAGTGTCAGAGCCGAGGGGTTCCCCTGCCCCTCACCCACTGCCCCTCACCCACTGCCCCTTCCTCTGTCCCCTCAGACATCGATGAGTGCAGCATCAACCGGGGTGGCTGCAAATTCGGCTGCATCAACACTCCTGGCAGCTACCAGTGCACCTGTCCTGCGGGCTGCAAGCTGCACTGGAACAAGAAGGACTGTGTGGGTACGTCAGGCCAGGAGCCAGCAGGGCTGCTGGGGGAGCTGGGGGCTTTGGGGTGCCAGGCTGGGGTCTCTGTGCTATTCTCTGGCACCTTCTCCTCCCCAGTGAATCCCCCCTGAGCTGGAGGGGGGGTCTCTGGGGTCTCTGAGCTGTGCCAGCCATGGGCATCCCTGGTTGTCATCACCAGCTGGTGCTTGTCCCTTGGAGCTGGTGAAGTGCCTGCCAGGTTCGGTGCCACCACGGGCCACCCTCACCTGCAACAAGACGGGCAAGAAGGACAGCTGTGCCCTCTCCTGCACCTCCAAGGCCCGATTTCTGCCAGGTACTGGTACTAGTGCCACCACCAGCATGAGCAGGGGGGTCCCCATTTCCTTGCATGGCTAAACTGAGGGGAGAGGAGTGGCTACACAGCCAGAGTGCAGGAGGGAGGGATGTTGTTGCTTAGAAGGGCTCACTGTTGGGTGTAGATCCACGGGCCAGGTCCCTGGTGCTGGATCTCCATGGCAGGGTGCTGGGCACAGCCTGCCTGCATGCCCCTGGCAGAGCCAACTGCCCTTACTCCTCACAGAGTCTGACAGCAGCTACACGGTGAGCTGTGGCACCCCCGTCCTGCGGCAGGGCAGCCAGCACAGACCCACCAACAGCAGCCAGCAGTGCCTCGGTAAGGGGGCTCCTGGGGTGCCCGCCAGCCTGGCTGGGCCGTGCCAGGTTGCTGAGCACCCGCCTGTTCTTTCAGAGACTGTGGCTGCGCCTGTCAAGCAGAAAGCCTCCTTCAAGATCAAGGATGCCAAGTGCCACCTGCACCCCCGGGCCAAGGGCAAGCAGGAGGAGCCCGGGAAGGCCGGGGCACAAGGTGAGGTGTGGTGGAGGGGAGGTGGGGGTGCCCGTGCCCAGCAGGGACGGGGTGCTGACTGTCCCCCCCGTGCAGGTGGCTCGGCACCCTGCTCTGACTGCCAGGTCACCTTCGTCAACCTCAAGTGCGACTCGTCCAAGAAGGGGAAGGGGCGCCGGGCCCGCAACTCCCCCAGCAAAGAGGTGACACGAATCACCCTGGAGTTTGAGGCCGAGATCAAGCCCGAGGAGATCACAGGTGGGCACAGCACTGGCCTGACCCATCTTGGGGGGACCAGGGGCACCATGCCATCCCCATGCAGCAAGGAGAGATAAACCAGTCCTCATCTTGCACTGGATTGGCACATGCTGGGTACCACTTGCAGCTGAGCATTTTGGGGGATGGTTTTAATGTTTCTGGGCTTCCCTCTCCACCCCTCCCTTCTTACTGCATCCCTGCTTCCTCCTGTGCCCCCATTCCCCTCTGCACCACCCAGCCAGCTGCAACCTGCACTGCCTGCGACAGAGAGTGGAGAAAAAGCTGAAGTCGGCCATCAAAGCCCTGAAGAAATCCATCAACCAGGAGCGGTTCCTGCTGCGCTTCTCAGGCACGGAGTACGAGGTGGCCCGGAAGCTGAGCGTGGCCCCGGAGCGCCAGGAGAGCTGCGGGCCGGGCCAGCAGCGCCTGGCCAGCAAGTGCGGTAAGGAGCGTGGCGGGGTGCCGCGGGGGCCCGGCGGGGACAGCCCCCGCAGCGTCACCCACGCCCCCCCCGGCTCTCAGTCAGCTGCTCGCAGGGAACCTATTACCACGGGCAGACGGAGCAGTGCGTGCCCTGTCCCCCCGGCACCTACCAGGAGAAGGAGGGGCAGCTCTCCTGTGACCTGTGTCCCCGCGGAGACACCTTCGGACCCATAGGAGCCACCAACATCACCGGCTGCACCGGTAAGGAGGGCACGGCTGGGGCTCGAGGTGCACTCGGGATGTGTAGGGCTGCAATTTCAACCATTAGGCAGCAGATAGGAAAGTTTTGGTCATCCCCAGGGCTCACAGGAGCTGCTGGTTTGGGTGTTTGTTATTTAAAGGGGACCCCAGGAAGGGCAGCACTTGCTCTGGGTGCTGCCGAGGCTGAGGGGGAAGAGGATCTGGGTATGGGGCAAGAGAGCCCCCGGGGCATGTGGGGTGCCAGGGCTGAACAATGCCTGTGCCTGCAGGTCAGTGTCCCCCTGGGCAGCACTCTGCTGATGGCTTCAAGCCCTGCCAGCCGTGTCCCCGTGGGTCCTACCAGCCCGAGGTGGGACGGGCGCTGTGCTTCCCCTGCGGCGGGGGGCTGACCACCCGCCACGAGGGAGCCCTCTCCTTCCAGGACTGCGACACCAAGGGTAGGTCACACTGGTGCCCAGGACGGGGCCGCCCAGCAGGGCTGTGCCAGCAGCTGACACAGCCCCCTGTGCTCCCTGACCCCCCAGTTCAGTGCTCCCCTGGGCACTACTACAACACGAGCGTGCACCGCTGCATCCGCTGCGCCGTGGGCACCTACCAGCCCGACTTCCGGCAGAACTACTGCATCTCCTGCCCTGGCAACACCACCACCGACTTCGACGGCTCCACCTCGGTGTCCCAGTGCAAAAGTAGGCGAGCTGGGGTGCAGCAGAAGGGGGGGACAGGTGTGGGCTCCTCCTTCAAGAGTGTTTAAAAGTCCTGCAGAGTTTGGGGTCATTTCAGTGCTTTGTGCATGCAGGCAGGCACGGGGGGTTGCCCAGTGGGACACTGCCCAGTGGAACTCTCCCCCCAGTGCCCCCGTGCCCTGGCTCCCAGCTGAAGTGCTCTCCCTGCCTTGCAGACCGGCAGTGTGGAGGGGAGCTGGGTGAGTACACGGGCTACATCGAGTCCCCCAACTACCCCGGGAATTACCCCGCCAACATCGAGTGCACCTGGAACATCAACCCCCCGCCCAAGCGCAAGATCCTCATCGTGGTGCCAGAGATCTTCCTCCCCTCCGAGGATGAGTGCGGCGACGTCCTGGTCATGCGGAAAAACTGTAGGTAACCGAGCTGGCCGCGGTGCTCAGGGGAGGAGCTGGGGAGGAAGAGGCTGGGCTTTGGCAGAGAGGGAGGAAGGTGCATCCCCGGGCAGCAGGAGGGGGGTTTTGGGAATAGGGTGAGTGGGGAGGTGAGCAGCACCCTGCCCTCCTGGTGTCTTGTTGGATCTCTGTGCTGGGCTGCACACCTGGGCCTCAGCCTTCATTTTTGGGGTTAAAAGTCTCATTTGGTGCTTTCCAGAGCAAGGAAGGAATAGCAATTCCTGGTAACACGAGGGTTAGGGGTGCTCAGCCTTGCCCAGCATGGACAATTCCCATCCCTGATGCCACCCTTGACCCAGTAAGGCTGGGGGTAGCTCTGCTGATGGGCAAGCAGCATCCTGTGTCCCTTTGCTGTTCCCTGCAGCCTCGCCATCCTCCATCACCACCTACGAGACCTGCCAGACCTACGAGCGGCCCATCGCCTTCACCGCCCGCTCCCGCAAGCTCTGGATCAACTTCAAAACCAGCGAGGCCAACAGTGCTCGGGGCTTCCAGATCCCCTATGTCACCTACGACGGTGAGCACGGGATGGAAATGCCACCCCAGCACGCTGGTGCTTCTGCCCCCCACAGTTTGGGATCCAGTTCACACCTCCTCTGTGTCTGGGGGAGTGGACTGAAGGATGGAGGCCAGAGCTTTGGGGACAAGGGGCAGCTCATGCCCTGTGTTTTTTGGCAGAGGACTACGAGCAGCTGGTGGAGGACATCGTGAGGGATGGAAGGCTCTACGCCTCTGAGAACCACCAGGAGATCCTCAAGGTGAGCCCCCAAGTCTGTGTTACCCCGGGCTGTGGGGGATGCAGGAGCATCCTTCCTGTCTCCTGCTCTCCTTCCACTTGGGGCTTCAGGAGAGCACGGGGGGGATGCTGAACCTCCCTCTGGCTCTGCAGGACAAGAAGCTCATCAAAGCTTTCTTCGACGTGCTGGCACACCCCCAGAACTACTTCAAGTACACAGAGAAGCACAAGGAGATGCTGCCCCGCTCCTTCATCAAACTCCTGCGCTCCAAAGTCTCCAGCTTCCTCCGGCCTTACAAATAGCCCCCCCCGCCCCGGGCCGCCCCGCAGCCGAGGAAACCCTCTTCTCCCTTCCTTCTCCTTCCTGATTTTCCCTTCCTCCGCCTGGCTCCGGCAGGATCGCCACTGCTCGCCCCCCGCGGTTCCCCTGCGCTCCCAGCCGGGGCTCGCTCCGCTCCCAGCCGGTGAAGCCGCTCCCCTCCTCCTGAAGCAGCTTCTTGGAAGGCTTTAGGAAACTGAAGTAGTGGTCCTTTCGCTGCCCCGCGTCCTCCCCTTGGTTTCCTTTCCGCCAGCTCTGTCCCCGTCCCCTGGTGCCACCAGCAGCCCGGGACAGTGTGGGGGGTCCTGTCCTCGCAGCCCCCGGAGCCCTCGCCGAGGAGCGCAGGAGGTGACGCCGTGTCAGAGGCGGGGGAAAAGAACTGACAAAGCCGACTGGATGGAAAAGGAAATGCAAAGGAGCGATGGCGAAGCCCACCAGCGCGGCACCGTGGTGGCTCTGGCCCGCCGGAGAGCCGCGCTGGTGCTGCGAGGGAAGCGCAGCCAAGCCACGTTCCCGGAGAACAATGCCTGGCTGCACGGGAGAAAACAGGGAGCAAAGGAGAAGGACTTTCAGCCGGGTTCGATTTTTTTTTTTCTTCCCCCCGCCCCCCCTTGTGCCAAGAAACCAGACTTTTTACAAGCTCTGCCAAAGAGTAACTCGGAAAAGCAAGCTTTGAGAAGAGCAGGAGTTAACGTTTGTGCACTAGGATATCCTCCTTTCTACCTTTTTCATATGTATTAAGTGCAATCATTTGAGTCTTCCTTATATTATTTAGAGGGAAGTTGTTTTTTGGTTTTGTTTTGTTGTTTTTTTGTTTTGTTTTTTTTTTCTACTAGAAACGACAATATTTATAACTGCCTGAGAAACGAGAATGTGTGTTTGCAAGAAAACAAAAACCACCCACCCAGAGCAAGCCGGGCCCTGGGCTGTGCTGACCAGCGTGATGGCATCTCCAGGCCTTTTCTGCCACGTTTGTCCCCGATAAAAACCCCTCTCTGGGGGCAGACGGTGCCTCTTCTGCTCGGTGCAATGGGGTGAGTTTTTGCAGGGAGTTGGAGGTGTCTTGGTTCATCCACGGGGTGGAGTTGGTCCTTCCAGACTCATCTGCCACAGTTTGGGTGTTCTGGCCTCGTTGCAAGGGGCATCACAACTCAGCCCTGTCACCTGCTTGCTGCAAACTGATTTTCTTCCCTGCAGGGGCTCAGGGATGAGCCAAGCCCTGCTGAGGCTGGGGGGAGAGGGGAGCTGGCTCTCCACTCAGCCCCCAAATCTCTCCCCCAGGTACAGCAATCCCCCTGGGCAGAGCCACCCTCACACACCTGGGAGCTTTTGTGCTTCTGAGCCCCACCAGGCATTTTTGGCCCCATCCCTGGGTGTCCTCACCCTGCAGGGATGCTGTGGGAGTCCCTCCCCAGGGAAGACCCATCCTGCCAGCCCTTGTTCCACTGCATCTGCCTCCCCCAGACAGGCTCAGCTGGGGACAGTGGCCAGGTGGACACCACGAGTGGGTTTGTGCCCCCAGCATCTTCATGTGGACAGACAGGACTCCCAGGGACAGGCAACTGCTGCCACTGCTCACCCTCCTCCTCCTCCCCAGGCCTCCCTGCTTTTCCAGCCCAGTTCTCAGCTGTCATCCTCCCCACACCTTCATCCCCATCCTCATCCTCTCAAAGACCTGGAGCTGCCAGGACTCAACATGATCGACCTGCCTACAGCTCTGCCAGTGGCAGGTCCCTTCCCACCAGTCCCCCCTCGTCCCTCATGTCCCTTTGCCCACACCTGAGCCCAGCCCTGCTTTTAACAAACCAATTATTTATTGCTCTGCGTGTCCCACTGGGTCCATCTTTCCTGCACCTGGGGGAAGCAGCTGCTGATCCCCGTTTTCCCTCCTCGATCCACGCTGCTGCAGCACCCCAGGAGCCTCTCCTGGGCCCTGTGAGGGGCTGCAGGCGGGCTGAGCACTGGCACAGGGGCTGAGGTTTGTCCCCAAGATGCGTCAGTTGGAAAAGTCTGTCCTGATTCATCCCAGCTGTGGATCTTCCCCTCCTGCCGCCGGCTCCCAGGCTGTTTGGAAGCTCCACATCTGTGGGCTGAGCTGTTTGTCACTTGGTTGCTGTCTGAGAGCAGCTGCTCTAATGCACAAAAGCTGCTGTAGGGATCTGGAGGGGTTTGTGGCTCTGGGACTGTGGCACAGGACAGCGACCTTTGAAAGGGTCCTTTGCATTAAGAAGGAAAACAAACCAAAAAACCAACAGCAAAAATAAAACCAGCCCAGGACTGACCAACCCTGCTGTGGTGCCCTGGAGTGCCACAGCCCCTCGTGCCCACCAGAGTTCATTAACTTTGATTAACTCTGCCTCATCTAATGCCAGGTTACTGCCCAGCTGCCATGGGGGTGTCCTGGCTGTCACCCGTGTCACCACACCAGCCACCTCTGCTTCCCTTGTGGAAGGATGAGGTGGGCAGCAGATCCTCCAGGAACGGCCAAAGGCACCTGGAAATGGTGCTTCACCTTCTGCTTTCACCAAACAGCTCAAAAATGCCCCCAAAATCCCACAGGGCCCCTGCAGCCACCCACCCCCAGCTCAGAATGGGTCTGAAAGGCTGAAACCCACATCAGCCACCTCGGGGATCAAGGTTTTGAAGCAGTCAAAAAATTAGGGTTGTTGGGGTTTTGGTTTGGGTTTTTTTTTCATGTTGGAGTATTTATATCTGCCTTTTGCAGCGGGCCAGGACTTGCCATCTCCAGCAGAAACGATTAAAGTGATGAGCAAGATGTAGTTCATGAAGTTATTTGCACTTGATTAAAAGAAAAAAAATGTTATTTGAACTTTGTAAAAAGAAATGTTTGCATTTTGTATTGTCTTTTTTTAATTATTAAATGGAATTTCTTGGTGTTGTGTTGATCTTTCAAAAACTGGCTCTGATGCTTATTGTAAAGGTTTCTAACAGCAGGATCCACAGCTATTTTCATTGTTTGTTCCCTCGGATGCTGACAACTTTTCCAGGGCCCAAAGTATTTTTTTTCTCCCCCACAGAAGCTTAAATGCTGCACTTCCCTAAGCTCTCCAGTCCCTGCACAATGTATTTATTTACGCACATTATTTAAATTCAAGAAAATTCATTTTTAGCCCAGAACATGGGGTTGGACTGGCTCAGAGGGAAGAGGGGATGGGAAACACCCCGTGCTGGGCTGCAGCTCTGTCCTGCAGCACCCCTGGACCTGCTGACAGTGCTCGAGTCCTCAGCAGCTGCACCTGGGCAGGGGTGGGCTGCTGAGGGGCACTTGCATTCAAACCCTTCAGCCCCCCCAGAGCAGGGCTGGGCTCTGCAGGGACTCAGGGAGCTCTGCACCACGTAAGGGTCCCCTCTGTGGGCACAGGGGGCTCTGTCCTGCTGGGACACCTCTGCTCTGGGGGAAGAGTGGGCTCCTTCCCCTCCTTCTCTGAATGCAGGGGGGATGAGGCTCCTTCCCTCAAAACCTCCAACATCCCACTTGGAATTCACCTCTCAACTCAGCATCTGAGGCTCTCCCCAGGAGCAGCTCTGTGGCAAACCCTCCCCGGGAGCTCGGGAGGAACAGGCACACACAGCTGAGGGTGGCTGCAGAGTTTATTGGTGCCCCCCTTCAGTAGAGGCGCTGGGGTTTCCCCATGGTGCTCTTGATGTACAGAGCTCGCACGTTCTGCCAGTTCTTCTTCAGCAGGGACACCAGGAAGTTGATGGCCAGGTGGATGTTGTAGACCAGCTCGTCCTCTGTCATCTTCACGTGACCCACGGCCACGGCCAGACAGAGCACCTGGGGACAGACCCCCACCAGCCTCACTCTCTGCCTCTGGGCCAGCCCCCAGCCCTCTCTGCACTGTGGCACAGGCCAAGCCTCCTCCCTGAGCAGCCTGGAGTGCTCCCACAGGCTGCAGGCACTGGGATTTATGAGTGCAAGTGTCACTAGCTCAGCTCTATTAAATGCTCAGGCATTTGCAAACCCTCACATCTGCTGTGTCCTCAGGATCCCCACAGAGCTGCTCCCAAGTTCGCTTGGACAGAGCCAAGTCCCAAATTCACCCCCAGCAAAGCCCCACTCATGCTCAGGGGTGCAGCTGTCACAGGCAGAGCAGAGAGCTGGCTCACTTTGGGCTGCCCTGTGCTCGGGACAGGCCCCCACCAGCCTCTCTCTGCCTCTGGGCCAGCCCCCAGCCCTCTCTGCACTGTGGCACAGGCCAATCCTCCTCCCTGAGCAGCCTGGAGTGCTCCCACAGGCTGCAGGCACTGGGATTTATGAGTGCAAGTGTCACTAGCTCAGCTCTATTAAATGCTCAGGCATTTGCAAACCCTCACATCTGCTGTGTCCTCAGGATCCCCACAGAGCTGCTCCCAAGTTCGCTTAGACAGAGCCAAGTCCCAAATTCACCCCCAGCAAAGCCCCACTCACGCTCATCCCCCCAGGGACACCCCTGGCCAGGTCCTACCCCATGAGCAGCATTAATTACACTGGATTGTGCTCAGCACTGAACCATCCAACCATCTCCCCATCATCTGCCCCAAGATCATCAGGCACAGTTAAATTATTCCTCCTTTCTGGCTGGCCATGGAGCGCTCTGGGTACATCTCCCCTTGCTGGAGGAAACCAGCCACAGCTTGAGGAGCGCTCGAGGGACACCTACAGCCCAAGGCAGAGATGGCAGAGCCTGCACGACTCAAGCCATGCTTTACCTTCTTCATCTGGAACTTGATGGTTGACTTGACCTCATCCACCTTGGCCACCAGGTTCTCGTTGTGGGTGAGCAGAGAAGGGAATTTCCCAGCTTTGTTCAGGCCTGGGCCCAGGATTCGAGGGATTTGTTTGATGAGGGACTCGGAAGCCAGGAAGGCATCGTACTTCTTAGCTGAAGGAGACAGCCAGGGAGTGAGTGTGGACCCTGCTCCACTCCAGGAGGGACCCAGCTGAGATCACACAACTCCCCCCTGCAGACGAATCCAGCATTCCCTGGGTGCCACCAGAACTGGAGCTGGTTTGGCCAATCTTTGAGGAATGACTGCTACAGCAGCCAGGCCCTGCCCCACTCAACAGTGACCCCAAATCCTGCTCCCTGCAGGAACTGTCCTTTGCTAAGCCCAGGGGACACTGAGCTCCAAGCTCTGCAGCAGCCTGTGCACACCAGGGTCAATGAGACAGAGCATCCACCTGGGAGAGGCTTGGCCAACAACCACCCAACAGCTCACAGCTCCGTGGCCCAAAAAGGACTGAGGGCCAAGCTCCTGCCTGCCTGAGGGACTCTGGAGCCCTCAGGAAGGGAAGGATTTTCTCTCTGACCAGCAGAAAATGAGTGCATTCCCTTCTGTTCACACAAGAACTGCAGGACTAAAGCACACTCCTGCCTCAGTGTTTCCTGGCTTTTGCTGCCCTCCAGCTCCCCGACCAGGACACTGAGGGACACAGCCAAGGATGAAAGTGTTAGCAGGGATAATTTCTGTGTCTCCCTTCCCTTGGACAACCAGCCCCATTCCTGCAGTACTCATCTGCCAGACCTGCCCTGTGAACAGCCTGGTGATTTTCCTGATTAGTTTTTGGGCAAATTTTGGTAATGAGGCTGACTCTGCTCAGCTTTTCAGCTCTGCAACTAACCAAGACATGGATATCTGAGCATGGGGAAGACAGACACTCACCAAGCTTCTTCACCAGCTTCTTGTTTTTGTTGAGCTTCTTCAGAGCTTCTATGTCCATGTGAGGGATGTCAACCGCCTTGGCCTCATCGCAGTGCTGCTGGTCCCCCAGCAGACACACCGAGAATTTGGGCCGTGGCGTCGACTTCAGCCTGGGGAGGGAAGGGAGGAAGGAAGGGAGGAAAGAAGGGAGGAAGGAAGGAAGGAAGGGAGGAAGGAAGGAAGGGAGGAAGGGAGGGAGGAGCGAGTCAGCGAGCAGCCAGCCCAGCCGCGCGTCCACGGAGCCAGCACGGAGCCACCTTACCGCAGCACGGGGATCCTGCCGTCCCCGGCAGGCCGGCGGGACAGCCGGGGCTGCCGCACCTCCCCTCATGTTTTAAGACCCAGGGTGAGGGTCCGTCCAGCCGCGCTGGACTCCCCAGGCGGTTCGGCAGCCGCGGCCCCGAGCGGGACCGGGCAGCGCCGAAGGCCGGGTAGGAGCGAGAGGATGGCGAACCTGACGGTACCGGAGAAGCGCTTGTCCTTCTGCGGGTCGTAGTTCTTGAGGCTGATCTGCAGCTCCACGGTCTCCACGAACCTGCGGGAGGCAGCGGTGAGGCGCGGCGGGCGCCGAGGGGCTCCGGCCGAGCCCGGGGGGTGACACAGTGTCGGCGGCTCTTACTTGCGCTTCTTGGCACGGCTGCCGTGCAGCACCTCCTTCACCGCCTCGTACAGCGTGTCCCGCGACACTTTGCTGCTGCGGGGGGAAACGGCAGCGCGGGCTCAGGGCCGGCCCCGCCCGGGACGCGGCCCCGAGCCCGCCCCGGTCCCTGCGCGTTCCCGCCGCCATCCACCCCGAGGATGGCGCCTCGCCGGCCCGCAGCGGGCGCGGATGGCGGCGGATGGCGGCGGATGCGCGGAGCGGACGCCGGACCGCACGCACCTCATGGCTGCGGCTGCTCGGACCGAAGGGGCGGAAGTGCCTCCGCCGCGCTATAAATAGCGGCGAGATCTCGCGAGACTGGCGCGCGCGGCGCCATGTTGGGAGCGGCGCCCCCGCGGCCGCCATGAGGGGAGAGACCCGGGGTCTCCTTGCCCTCTGTCTCGCACCACCAGCACAGGAGTTCCTACATCGCTTCGCAGTGTGCCCCAGGAGCCCCGGGCTGGCCTCGGTGGCCGCCGGGAAGGAGCTGCCGGTCCAGGCTGGGCGCGGGAAAACCGGGGCCTTGGGGCTTCAGCGTGGGCACCGCGCATGCGCCGCCGCG